>NW_006778171.1:837403-890537 GCF_000442215.2 Lipotes vexillifer | reverse complement strand
GCAGGAATGTTCAAGACACACTCCTCTACTTTTGCTCCACCATTGCTATAAGGGATCACACATATTTCCTGGTCCGCAAGGAGGACATTGGACGAGAGAGGTGCGACCCTTAAAGGAATAAAATCTTCATAATGGAGGTCAACAATTAGATGAAGAAAGTTCAGATGTTAAGAAAGAAACAGAGAAAATTAAAAGAAATATTTCAAGAATACTCTGAAAAATAAAGGGCATGAGTACTCAACACCAAGGGGAAAAAATACTTCAAATGTGTGTTGCTGTGAAATTTTAGAATACCAAGTATAAGAGAAAAGTTAATGCCAAAATAAGGGAAAAGACCACATGAAACATACTTTCAATCTTCAGACAATGGTATAGAAAGATGGCTAGGACCATGCCAGGAAGACTCTAAGGCTATATCCTCCTATAACATAGGAGGATAAAATAACCTCCTATAAAATAACCCCCTGAGATTTTTACCCTCTAAAGAACATTGTTGAGCATGTAAAAAACATACCCACTGAGATGCTGGCAATGGGAAATGATTCTTTACTCAAAGCGGTAACAAGGAAAATGGACTTTTGAAATGCCTTTCTCCACCAAGGTTTCCTGAGACAGGTCTGAAGTTCTTCCCTCAAGAGAGGGAAGCCTTGAACGGAATGTGTGGAGAGCAGCACTTCTGTAACATTTTAGGTTGTCACTGCCCTGAATGACTGAAGAAAGAGAGGTAATTCTCTCTAGAGACAGAATGTTTCCATTTTCACTCATCTCCCTGTTCTCCAAAGAGGCCCTTAGAGAGTGGTTCAGGACCCTCTGGTATTTCTGCCCAGTGTCCCCTCCAGGGCACTAGGCAGGTGACAAGCACCTATGGACCTTGCTATTCTTGGCAGCTCATTTGTATGTTCTGAGGTTATGACAGAAGACTTCATGAGGAGGAGCCAAGTTCAAGTGAGGAGACCCATGTATAATTATGCTGTAGGAAATATGTATGTGGATAAGCATCTCCAAGCTAATTGAGAATGTTAATATCTTATATATTCAGACAATATAAAGGAGAAATCAGGGCCAATTTATCAAATATAGAAGGAAAGGTACACTTCAGGATCAATGGCTAGACTATTTTAAGAACTAAAAAATAAAATATGCAGTGTTGAGTTCCTGACGTAATCACTCCCGGGACATGGCTCACCCTGAGAGGATCAGGAAACCTGAAACATCTCAGTCTCTCACCTAAGGAAAGCCATTACTCAAAGAGAAGCCCAGGATAAGGCTTTTGGGTAGAGTAACTTCATGATGCAGCCCATTTACTTCCAGAAAAAAAATCAGCTCAGTAGGACGCTGCCCAGTCAGGAAAGATGAGAAGTGGCGAGTAGTATCTACCCTGAGTTCTTCCTGGAGGCCAGGAGCCTACAGAACTGTCTAAGTATCACAAGAAGAACATCTGTAGAGAATATTCCTGCTTTACACTCTCATTTCTCATTTATGTCTTCATACCAACAAGGAAAAATCAAGGCTCATTCCATTAAGAGGACACACATATCATAATACCCCCAGGCAATCAGCAGCAGCTCAACTTAAGACCATCAGGGTAGAAGGGAAGGTGCTTTGTCAGAGGTGGGATCTACCAGTGGGCCAGCCCTTCACACAGCATGGGCATCCTGGGCCCTGAAGCTCAGCCCTTCACCACCACTGGTCAAAAGGGAGCCCATGGCACAGACGGCTGAACACCTGTGACCTAAAGATCTAGATGACTCAGGCCTATTATAAATACTTCCTGTGTAATAGACATTGAGAATTTAATGGAATTTAGGTTCTTGTCTCTAAAAAACATAAGTGGATCATGTTTGAGAGAAGTAGATAGTTCTTAGAAGCTCAAGGAAGAGAAACCATTTCCAAAACTTAAAAGGTAATTTTAGATCATATTCTTCTCTAAACGACAAGAATATAGTAAAGTGTGAACTATTAGAAATTCAGTAATTGACATGTTAAGGCATTCACACAGGAATGGAAACCCAAAACCTCAGCATCCATTTCACTCTGATGTAAGAAACAAATGTAATGAATTTCTCAATAAAACTATTGTGGGAGAAATCTACAATAGCTAAGTCGGATTGAATTTTAGGTAATACATCAGTGTTCTATTCCTGAATGGGAAAAAATATTTGGAAAGAAAGCAGATTAATCCCCAGTTATTGGAATCCTAAGGTACTTGACTCTGGCAGATTACAGAGGTAGAAATAGGATTGAAGCTAAAGGGATTAGAGGTCTGTAAGGACTATCTTCTCAGGAGAGGGAAAAAGACACCATCACAAGAAAATGGATATCAGACCTCAGCTATGGAATCAGAATAGGCTTGCAGCTGTAGGGCTGATCTGTACCCTTCCTCTCGAAAGGAAAACTCAGGAGCATGGCATTCTTTTGGAATTGGTGGGCATTTCTAGCAGAGATTGGATTCCCATATGACACATCCTCTAGACTCCATTTTTTTTTTTTTTTTTTTTTTTTTTTTTAGCACAGCACAGCAGTGAGATGCTATTTTAGTGAAAAGGAGGCACTGTGACTAAAAGTCGAGAATCACAGGAAATAGAACAGGACAAACCAAGGTATAGTAATACTCCTCCCTGACCATGACCCTCTCTTTAGATCTGAATATGGATCAGGCATCAAAGGGAAGCTTAGAGAAAAGGTGGCCCACACAGAAAGCCACTGGGGAATAAGCCAACACAGCCTGCTCATTCTTTCTTGCAGACATGTCATTTTTTTTTTTTTTAAAGGTGTCACTCTAGGCTAGTGTGCTGCGATTTCAGTTAAGGAGTATGCCTCTTTCTCACAACAATCACCCACTGAAGTAGAAACGAAAGTAGAAGATGGAAATAGGTCACCCCCCAGACTCTGCCCTCTGCAAAGAGGTAATTTCCTCTCTCCTACTCTACATTAGCTTCATTCAAATTTGGGTGGTGGAAGTGGTGGTCCACAACCATAAATGGTCTCTCCAAAGAATAATCTCAGGAACATACAGCAATTCATGGGCATCAATTTAGACAACACACATAAAAATTCCCATATCCTATTTGTGGGGGAGATCCTCATGAGATGGCAGTAAAAATGTCAAGGTCATACCAATAACAGCACAGGTAAGGTGTAACCAGGTATGAGGGAACAACAGTGTCAAAGTGGACAGTAAGACATATGATGTATCCCTAGTTCTAATGTCTTGCTGTACAAGTGCTCAGGTCAACGTGCAGTCTTCAGCCATCTATGATGAGAAGGAGAGGATAAGAAAACTTTGAAATCACACTGGAGTGTAATTCTCTGAAAATATTTGCCATGGAAACTAACCACATGTGTAATTTCTCAAAACAGAGGGTCACCTCTACCTGATGACCCATATCGGGTAATGCACAATTAAGTACTGGGAACCCACCTGTGGACCCATGAGATTATCCAGGACCAGCTGCTATCATCTTGCTTTCCTAAGCCAAGGGAGAATTAACTTTCCATCCTGAGTGTTTTAAAATAAAGGTGACTAGTCTCAGTAGAATCAAGGAACAAGATTCTGAAGGTCAGATGTCACTACTGTTTACATACAAGAACCCCAGATTAGGCAGAACTTACTTATGTAACCAACTTGAATAAACCAGCTTTATATCAAGTGACCCCAGGGATAAAGAGGCCCCTGTAAGAGAAGTTTGGGAATACAGGCTCCTCTCTGTGGACCTTTCATCAGTCCAGATGCCTCCACAGTCTTCTCCTGGATCAGGCATCACAGGGCATATTAACTAAAGGGGGTCAAAGCAGAAATCCAACTGGGAAACAAGACACCACAGATCCGCCATCAGATTTAAGGTGGAGGCACACATCCCTCATTTCTACTTCAGTGGAGGATTGTTGTTCTTATGGAGAGGACGAAATCAGTCTCTTCACAAACACACTCTTCTACAAAAAGAATTTATCCTCTCCTCATCTACATTATATTTTTGCAAAATGGTGAGAGAAGGAATGTCATCATGAACTATCTCTGGCCAAGGAAGAATTACAAGAACAAAATACCAACCAGAATCTAAAAGTGTAAATATCTTCATATGCTGTTTCATGGAGGACCCTAATGAGACAATGGTGATGTCTCCAAGGAACCTTCAACAACATAGAGCAGGTAGGGAGAAAACGGTTAAGAGCAGCTACATTAAAATGACAAAGGAAAAGATGATTTATCAGTCTTGCTAATTTGCCATTGTATAGGTGGTTGAGGTCCCGATGACCTGTCCAACGATCTAAGTTGGCAGAGAAAAAGAAAGCTCTTAAGTCTCAGTAGAGGTTATACATTAAGAAAGGCTAGAGCAGAATATAACACCCTTCTGGGTTGTCTACTTAATTAACTGGTGCCCAACAGCCCGTGGCACATGCCAGCAAATGCACAGAGCTTAAATTATCACCCTACCTATGGGCCATGGTATTAAACAAAACTGAATGGCATCATCTTACTGCTCAGAACAGACCCACGTCTACCAAGCAGTCTCCAGATGCTTGGTGACTAGAGGATGCAATGAAGAAAAGCTCAGTTCTCTCAGAAGCCAGCAGGGATTTTCCCACAATGAACTCCTCCCTGATTGAGATGAGACCATTTGAGAAGAACAATCCTGAAAATTCCTGTCTAACATTTTCCATCTTTGGGTGACACACAATCTGTTGGATGTCCTCTAAGCCTAGGTTTTCCCCACAATAACTTACAGACCTCCTTTTAGTCAGGTACTTAACAGTCACAGGAACATGAGCATTTCAGAAACCCTCCTGGGGCTGTGGGTTAGTGATAATGTTTGGGGTAGGTGACTGGGAATGAACTCTCTGCTCCCACATCTTCCTGAAAGACCCATGGTCTTTCATACCCACCTCCGCTTTGGACAGAAACACAGGAACTCTTCCTTCTGATAAATTTCAGAGAACAAGATGGGTGTGGTTACAACCTTCCAGTTAGTTATGACTTTAAGACTTTCTTCTGCCTATACAAGACTAACTTTCTATTCTCAATGTGATACAACATCAAGTTGACCAGTCACAAGCAGGAGGACCAAGGAACAAGAGACAAGTGATGATGAAGATAAAACAGCCAGAATAAAAGTAGTCTGAATGTGCTCCCATCCTTGGATGGGCAATGGTGAGCTGCCAGCAAAGTCAATATGACAAACAAAACTGGAGCATCTTATTTTGAGCCAATGTGGACTCCATTCGTCACAACAACCCAACCATTGATGACAGACACAGAACTCTGTTAAGGAAGGAGGAAAAGTTTGGAATACACACAGAATGCAATTACACACTCAGAAGTCTGTTCCAACAATAATGATGAGCAACTTCAATTCCCCCTTACAAAATTGTCAAGGCTGAATTGATCTTTCAGGGTAGTCATGACACAGAGCATCACAGACTCACAATGGGTTCATCCCTGAGGACCAAGTAGTCTCACTAAGTCCAGTGGTTGAATTCTCACCTGCTTTACTACTAGAATAAGATACGGAACTCCACAGCCTTCACAAGCTTCCCAGTGAGGTCCCGGCTTCACAGGCACTTGTCGGTCAGCAGAGCTGCCAGGACAAACAAAACCCTTCACCCTGTACATTGACAGCAGCAAAATTGGGGAAAAGCTTTAGCATTATTTTCCTCTTATTAGGTATAGTATCCCCCAAGAGCTCCGATTCAATCACCACAGAAAACATCACCAGGAATAAGCCAGAAATGAGCTAACGCTCAGAAAGCATGACCAACAGCTGTGTCTCCCAAGCAGAAAATATCTGATCAGTCTGGGGCAAAGAATCAGATATTCCCAGCAGTTTGACACCATGAAACTATGACAGCTTCAGAACTGTTCCCTGTCTCAGAGACAGGACCTGGCTTCCCAGAGGAGAAGGCATAATGTTGCCTATGATGAGCACTGTCCCCCACCTGCCTGGGACATTCATGTTACTACTGGAAATGCCAGAGGCATTCAGAAAAACTACAGAGGGCATCCGGGGCCAAGTTTCTGGCATCTAGGTCTCTGTACCCTGTGGGGAAAATTGAAGGAGCAGCTCCTAAGACATCACGTCTTCTGAGGACATCCAGATACTGTATAGTTTGACATTCAACCCAGGTGGACCTCTGACAAGTATATCTCAAGCCTCTTAGGCAATATATATGTTCAGGCAGGAGAGTCACCGCAAGAATTCACAGGACAAAAAAAGTCACCTAAAAGATGCCGTTTTTAAGAAATCTGAACCTATTATTGTCAATGAAGAGAATTAAACAAATATCAAGAGACTTAACAACAAGTTTATTTCCTCAAAGATATAGAAGCTGATTAGTCAGATAAAGTGTGAATATGAAGTCATAAAACATGGAAATATTTAGCATGAAATATAGTACTGGTACAAAAGTATATGGGATAAAGACAATCAACATGGTTGTAGATCAGATGAAACTTTTCCAGAGGCATCAAGAAACTACAAAGTCTAGAATGTAGAAGACAAAGGGCCAGAATTTATTCATTTCAATCACTCAGACATCCTACATCTCAGGGGCCCCTCCCAGTGCACTATAGAGGAAAGCATAGGACTTTCAGGCATTTGGGTTCAGATTGGGTTCAGACACATTCAGGGTCCCCTCCATGGCCCTGAATGTGTGGTTCAAATACCTATGGACCCTGCTGTGCTTGGACAGCTCATCCAACTGCCTGGGTGAATGAAAACATGTGAAGAAATGGTAGTAAGACAACACTTCTTTTCTACACTATATATTTAGAAAATTTATTTCCTTCAATATAAGATCCATGTTAACTGGAAGGCAGGTTTTGATCCAGATTTAATGGAGAACGCAGGACATCAACATAATTGGCATTTGTGAGGGCTAAAAAGAGACCTGGAAGATCCACTGTTGAATTCCTGATCTATTCACTCCTAAAGCATGCTGGACCACTCACAGGATGGGCAATCACTAAAATCTAGCTTATTCTCTCTTCCTGGAACACCCTTAATCCGGAAGGATTGTGGAATTAAGCCTTTCAGATGGAACCATTTTTAACATGGAGCCCATCAACTTTGACAGGAGGCAGAACCACCCAGTTCAGGAAAGATAAACCACCCAGGGAAATCCACTCAGTTAGGAAAGATAATGATGAGTGACATCTGTCATGAGCACCTACAAGTTGATTGGTCTGGATGCCATGAGGCTAGAGACCTTGATTTGGGTTCACAGGAGAGCATCAAGCCAGGAGTTCTCCTAGTTGGACAAATCCCTCAATTCACCTTCAACCAACTCACCCCGATGAGGAAACTCAGGGCTGGTTCCATAAAGGCACACCTCTGTCAAGACCTCCAGGCAACCACATTTGGAGATCTTAGGATCTCAACATAAGATCGGGGCAGAGGGGAAAGTGCTTTCCTTGTCTGTCACAGAAGGGAACTATAACAGGCTCAGGCCTGCACATAGCCCAGACATCCTGGGTCCTGAACTTCAGTCTTCCTCACACCTACAAGGAGCTCAAGGCACAGAAGGCTGAACACATGTCTTTGAGAACTACAGATGTCGGAGTGTAGAGGAGAAGACCAGGGTAATCCGGGCACACAATAAGTACACCAACATTTGGTGGAACTTCAATGAGGGTATAAGGAATTGAAGTTAGGTGGTGTGACACCTCACCAGGACCATCCCAGATATTCTGGCTTGGGAATGACCCCCATATGGATGCCTAAGGTACAGGAATGGTCAGCATACAGCGATCAGAGGATGATAGGACCATGTGGAACATGGGTAGGATGATGGAGGGGGGTCAGCTTCTGGCACAGCTGAAGACAATGTCAAAGCCAAACATGCCCTGGCAGCAGCTTCCATTTGAGGTCAATACAGGGTCTGCTTGATCCTGGGTTAACCTGTCAGCAACTGCAAGAAGAAGGGTTTCAAACAAATCCTTCTTCCTCATTCATTCTAATAAGAGTTTTAAATGGTTGGACAGGTGAATTGCTTGGCTCCTTAAAACTCCTGGAAGCTAAAGGAAAGGAAACTTTGGAGGACAGAATAAGTTCTCACACACGCACACAAAAAGCACATCAATCACTGAAATTCGTGTGACATGTAGGCAGTTCTAGGAGCTCAAAGAATGGAGAAAAGGATGCTTTAACAAGCACTAAATGTTAAGATTTTAGATCATACTTGCCCCTAAACAATATATACAGGTATGTAGCAATTAAATGCAATAATTGACAGAATAAACTAGTGTGGAAATCTAAACCCCCCCTAACCTCCATCACATTCCAATGAAGAAAGAGTTGTCAATTTCTTTGAAAATATTTATCTACAGCAACTTGTAACGGGTAAGAGGTCTGACATATGAGGTAGATCTAATTTTAGATCCTTAAACAACACATTCTCATCTATTTTTTGCAGTAGAAAGAGCATGAGATTTAAAGAGACAAATTATACTCCTCCCTTATACTCTCTCTAAGAAGAGATTAAGGTAAGATCAAGAAATTGAGATATAGAGTTATTATCATCAAAATACTCTGTAAAAATATGGGATAAATGATACAATAAATGTGGCCGAAGATTCAGTTTAAGAACTCTCCCAGAAGCAGGAGGAAAAGGAAAGGCAAAAGTGTGGAAGACAGCATAGTTTCATTGCAATCACTCAAACTCCCCTCTCTTAGGGGCCCCCAGGGTGCAAAGTAGAGGATAGTACAGACGTTCACAGTCCCATCCGTGCTGGACATGTAATTCACCCATGGTGCCTGCTATGCTCAGGCAGCTCATCTGGCTGAGTTACAGAAGATGTATCAGGAGCAGCAGGAGGTAACAGACAAGTTCTCTGTGTCATGTTTGCAAAGTCATCACTTCTATCAGTATAAAATATCATCTGAATAATGGGAATGCAGATTTTGATCCTGACTCCATTTAGAAGAACTATAGCACATTAATAATTAGCTGTTGTGAGAGCTGAAAAGGAAAATATCCAGTGCTGGATTCCTCATCTAGTCAATCTTGATTCACACTGGACCACTCAGAATCACAAAAACCTGAAAACTATTTTCTCTTCTAAAACATTAATCAAGAAGAACCACAGGACTGGGCTTACTGATGGAAAACACCCATTCTTGAGAAAGCAGGACAAGGGGAAATTGCCCCATCAAGAAAAATGAGCAGTGTTCCGTGGGCCCTGGGGAAGGCAGGCACCTGCCACATGACTTGTCTGGGGGCCATGAGTCTGCATTGTTCCTGCCTCACAGGAAAGGGTCAGGCAAGCATTTTCCCTAATTGGATAAATCCTTCAATTCATCTTCAGTCAATTCACCCTGGTAAGAAATGGCAGGGCTGGTTCCATTAAGAGGACACAGGTGTGTCACAACTGCCTGGCAACCTAAGATGACCAGGGCAGAGGGGGAAATGCTACCTTTCCAGAGATATGATCTACCAGGGGCTCAGCCCTGCACACACTGTGGACATTGCTGACCCCTGAGCCTCAGCCCTTCACCACCCTGCAGAGAGCCCATGGCACAGAGTAAGACCGAGATCTGGACTCACAGGTGTGGTAGAGGGAGGTCACCTGAGTGGCCCAGGCTCACAGTAAATCCTGCCCTGGTCATCAGCATCCCTGGGGGCAAAATGGAGTGCTCTCTCCCCCAGAACAGGCAGGTGGTAAGAAACCCCACCTGGACCATCTGAACCATCTGAACCATCTAAATACTCTGGCTTGGAGATGACTCTCATATAGGCACCAAAGACTAGGAGTTTCTGGAAGACATGGGTCAATGAAGGACCTAGGCTTTGACACCCATCATCCCAGCCCCTGCTGGGCAAACACCACACAGCTGAGGGAGAAGCCAGAGCCCAGAGCACTTGGCTGAAGCTTCCTCTAGAAGCAGCACAGGGTCTGGTCCATCCAGGCCTAGGCCTGCCAGGGACTGCCAGCAGGAGGAGTTCAACACATCCCCTTTTTCCTTCTCGTGCAACCTTAGGAGTTTTAAGTGGGGGAGTAGGGGAAGGCAACGTGACCAGACTAGGTTCACTAGAATTAATGGGAGCTGAGGAAGGTAGACTGTCAGGAGAGAAGAAATTCTTCTCATTAAAAAAGCATCAATTGTTCCAATTTGAATGAGATGTAGACATTTCTTAGAATCTCAAAACTGAAAATACTTAAGAAAACTAAATATTAATGAAATAAAGATTTTAGATCACATTCCCCCCTAAATGGTACAGGTACATAGCAATGAAATGCAAGAGTTGACGTATGATAGTATTTACATGAATGTGAAAACCTAAACCTGCTGATCTCCATCACATGCCAACAAGGAAATCAGTTCTCGAATTTTTACAATATGTATCTTAGAATGATTCATGACTTGTAAGGGAGATCTGCAATGAGGTAGATTTAGTTGTACATCCTTATTATACTCTCATCTGTTTGTGGAAGAGAATGAGTCACCCTTGAATACAATGAAATTTTGTTAATTTGGGGCATCCTAAGATATTAAATACAGGCAGACACTGTGGGAGGCTGAGATGGGAACAAGGCTAAATGGGATCTAAGGAGGTATAAGAAAGGTTTTCCAGAAGAGGGAAAAGTCTCCATCGCAGGAAGATAGAACAGGGAGCACCTTGCTGTAAGCAGCCCTGAACTAGTCCCTCTTCTGCTAAAAGGGAAATCCAGGAGGTTGGCATCAACTGGAAGGACTGGGCTGCCCAGTGCCACACCCTGACCCTCTCTGTCCCCTTGTTTTCATACAGAATCACATCTCAGAAGCACAGGGGAACAGATGGCTCAGGGAAGGGAGTAACTGCAAAGAACACAGCAGATAGTGGGTAAATGGCCAGACTCTGGACCCCAGAAGGCACAATTATGAGATGCATTCCACATGGCACCTCACGGGTTCCAAGTAGGGTTGAGTACCAGTCACCTGTATAGGTGACCAACCTAATAACAACCCCTTCAGAGCCTACTCCCTTCAACTGGTCTCAGGTTTCCCCCTCCTCTGGGATTCCTGGGGATCATTTCCAAATAAACTACCATAAAGTTAGTAACAGCACGCCCCAACGTTGTTAACATCCTAATCCTGGGAACCTGGAAACACATTATGTTACATGGCAAGGGGGAGTTAATCAGAAGAGGAAATTAAGTTTGCTAATCAGCTGACCTTAAACCAAGGAAATTATCCTGGATTATGCAACATGGGCCCAATGTATTCACAAGAGCGAAATAAGGTGAGTGAGAGTCAGATTTCAATATTCACTGCCAACTCTGAAGTTGAAAGAGGGTCAAGAATCTGAAGATGAAAGAAGAGGCCACAAGCCAGCGACTTCTGGGGGCCTCTAGAAGGTGGATAAGGCAGGGAAACAAACTGTCCCCTGACACCACCAAAAAAGATGCAAACCTGCCAACACCTTGACTTTACCCAAGAGAGGCCCATGTCAAACTCTTGATCTCCAGAATTCTAAGATAAAATTTGTCTTCACTTAGGCCCCTAACCCGGTGGTCATTTAGTTACACAAGCAATACGAAGTTAATACAGTGCCTGTCCAAAATTGGTATTTCAGGTTCTACGTTCAAAGGAATCCATACTAGCTCACTAAAGTTTATTTCAAATAATATTTGAAAGCCTCATAGCAACATATCTTCCTAGCATCCCAACCTACAAATGAAGGTATGAAGAGTGTTCAATTTGAGTCTTTCAAGGCATTTATACCTATGCATTTGAAATTTAAATTATTAAAACTTATATACAATAAATATTGAATATTCAGTATTTCTATGAAAGGAACTAAATACACAATTGAAACCCTCCCCAAAAGAATTATGTGGGCCCAGATAACTTCCTTGTAGGATTCTACTACCAGTTCATCTAGAAACACACCACTCATGTAACAAATTATTCACAAGAATAGAAAAAGACAAATTTCTCTAAAGGGCTCTCTTCCCTGACAACTAAGTGGATTGTCTAATACTTCTGGTCTATTTCTCTACTTCCCCCCCCAAAGAGAACGAGATGCTATGAGAGGCCTTGCCTTTCGGAGTGAACCACAAGGTACCTGCTTCACAGGAGTTATAAATCATCAGAGCTTCCAGAAGAGGTGATAAGTTTCTTACTGTGCCCTGACAAACAGCCCTGAGCCTTCGCTGTCCTCTCCTAGGGCAGCCGTGGTCCAGGCTCCCTAACTACCTCCCCAAAGACACCGTGAAATCACAACCAGAAAGTGGAAGCCCCGGGGCTTCCCTGGTGGCACAGTGGTTGAGAGTCTGCCTGCTGATGCAGGGGACACGTGTTCGTGCCCCAGTCCAGGAAGATCCCACAGGCCGCGGAGCAGCTGGGCCCGTAAGCCATGGCCGCTGAGCCTGCGCGTCCAGAGCCTGTGCTCCGCAACGGGAGGCGTCACAACAGTGAGAGGCCCGCATACCACGAAAAAACAACAAACAACAACAACAACAACAACAAAAAGTGGAAGCCCCGGAAAGCAAGACCGGCAGCTGTTTGCCCATCATGGAAGGTACCACCAGCTCACACTTAGAATCCTGGGCTGTCAGTCTGTGAGGCAAACACTGGGGTGATAGGATCGACTCTGAAACCTGCTCCTTGGAACACTGAAGCCTTCCTGCCCAGAGAAGGTGCTAGTGTTAACCAAGACCAGTACTGTCCCAGACTTTTTGGGACACATTTCAGTTGGTACCAAAGGCATCAAAGAAAGGCAGAAGTTTCCACTCTGTGCTTCCTGTATTCAGACCTTCACTTCCTCTGGGTGAATTCCCCAAATGCAGCACCCACTAGTGACCACTCTCAGAAAATGCCAGAGCTGATTTAAGTCTGTCACCTCCAAGAATGACCTCTGCTCCTCACAAGGTGAGTTGTGCCTAGGAGAGTCCATGATCTGCTCCGCAATCCAGGGGTCACATAAGGATGGGGGTCATGGACCACCCTGCTAAAACTGACAAGACAGCTGTTCCTTGTCCAAACATAGAAGAGTTTGGCTCCAGGAATGTCCACATGCAGTTGCTTCCCCAGACCAGAGAGAATAAAAGTCAGAGGTGGGTTGGGGGCAGGATGACAGTGCAGGCAGCCTGTGACAAGTGGACTTCACATTTCTGTCTCTGGAACTAGGCTGCCGAGTAGTTTGCAAGGTCCAGGTTAAGCAATGATCCTGCACAAGTGTAGCACCTTGATGAAAATACTAAAGTGAAACTTGAAGTGCCTCTCACTGCAGAGCTGCTCACTGGGCTGGGCAGTGACTTTCAGGATTCCAAAGGATGCTCCCGTCACATGGTTCCAAGCATCCACCCACCCCTTGGGAGGTTCTAGCATGTGTTGCCATGGCTTAGTGAATGAGGGCATTCTTCAGATCCACAGGACTGTCATCACTTATATGTAGCATGGTATTGGAGCTATAATATCTCAACTCGTCTGAAGGGAGATGCTTGCTTTTAAGCATTTTAAGAGACTGCTGACCACTGGGGCCTCCAAAGAACTGTCTGGAAATGATTAATGTCCAAGCTAGAAAAACTCTCAGAGGAGAATGTTCTTAGATGATGATGGAACAGATTTATGCTTCTCATCTGGAGTTGCTGCCTCTTTCACCAGATAAAGCAGACTCAGGAATCTTCTTTGACAACATCTGGTTACCATGCAATTCCTCCCTGGGTAGCAGCTCATGCTCTGGAGCTGGGTTCCCTGAGGGCTAATGTTGAGGGAGCTGGGGTGCTCTTGGTGGTGCTGACCACCTGCTGCTGAGCCATCATTTCCCTGCATAGAGCCCACACCGCAGGACCATCTGCAAATAGAACCCTGAATATACAACTCAGCATCCTCCATGCAAGTCAGGCAGAAATTCAATATTTCTCTTCACTATATGCGAGAGAAGGGCATTTGATTGGACTTAAGATGAAGTGCACAGTGAAAGATGCTCAAGGCCCCATACTTTGGCAAAGCCTAGTTCTGTATAAACTTCTTATACATTGGATGAGATTGGCAATTCTTGTGGCCATAAAAGCAGTATTTGAGCCCCATCAGGAAAGATATCAAGACTGGACACTGAGTCAGGAATATCAGGTCAGATTTAGCGCTCAGCCCAGGAATCAGAGCCCCATGTGCCATGCCCATAAGGCCATCCTCAGTGCACCAAGGTATGCAATTCTGAGAGCCACACACAGGGGTTGCACTCGTGCTCTGGGTCAGGAGAGTCCAGGAGACCAAGCTCGATGAGCTCAACTACATTGTGCAGATAAGGGCTGGGAGGCAATTACCCCAGAGGATCCATCAGTCAGACCCGAAAGTCTCACACATTTCTGAGCATCAAGAGAGGAAAGACTTGAGTCTGGATTTGAGGGAAACAGCATTTTAATAATCCCTTGGGTTGTCGCTGTCCTGAATGATTATATAAGGAAAGCAGAAACAAGTTAATATGACAGTGCTTTCATTTTGAACCCTCAAATGTCCTTGCAAAGATTTAAGATAAATGCTCAGGAGCTTCTAACATTTGAATTGTAGGGTCCCCTCCATGGCACTGGGCAGGGGGGCTGCTGTGCATTGGGAAGCTCATCTGATCCTCTGGGTTAGAGAGAACTTTGTGAGAGTTGCAGGTGGTCAGTTGCTTGGAAAGTAATTTATAACTATCAGCATAAAGTATCATCCTTATTAGTTTGCAGATTTTGATGCAAATTCACTTGTAAATCACGGTTGCTTTATCCTCACTGGACCTAGGAATACATGTCAGGTTCTTGGCTACTGTGAGAACAAAAAAATGGAAAGAAATGAAATATCTTTCATTTCTGTGTTTCTGATCTAGTCACTCCTGAAGCATACTGGATGCCTCCAGGATCAGAAAACCGTTTTTAAAAAATCTCTTCTGAAATAATGCAAGCTGCTACTACTCAAGAGAGGCACAATTGATTTTCAGATGGAGGCACTTTAATAAGGAACCCATCTGCTCATCCAGAAAACAGCACAAGACAAAAATGCCTGCTCATTAAGTTGCGTGGGCACCTAGCACCATCACATGGCACATAAATTCTGGTGGCCAATAGGCTACAGAATCTGTTTCTGCACAAGAACATCAAGCAATGAGCATTCCTAGCTTGACATTCACTCAGTAGTCCCTCAACCCACTCACTGCATTAAGGAATGTCAGAGCCAGGGTTCCATAGGGGGCACATACCTGTGTCAAGTCGACTCTCCAGGCAATTGGGTTGCAGCTTCACCTGAGACTAGCTGAGGGGCTGGAGAACAGCCTGATCCATTGGGAGAAAACTCAGACTCAAATCAATGGGTTCCTGACTTCAGCCCTTCACCACAAAGGGAAGAAAACCAAACAGCCTGAGTCTGAGAGCCAGAGGTGTGGGAGTTAACACTGATGACCCAACTACACACCCAGGTTAGGTTCTGCCAAGGATTGCAAGCAAGAGAAGGGGCTTAAGAACATGTTTTTCAGGCTTCCCTGGTAGCGCAGTGGTTGAGAGTCCGCCTGACGATGCAGGGGACACGGGTTTGTGCCCCAGTCCAGGAAGATCCCACATGCCGCGGAGCAGCTGGCCCCGTGAGCCATGGCCGCTGAGCCTGCGTGTCCAGAGCCTGTGCTCCACAAGGGGAGAGGCCACAACAGTGAGAGGCCCGTGTACCACAAAATAACAAAAAAAAAGAAAATGTTTTTCTCTTCCCTGATTCAGCCATGAGTGTTTTCAGAGGCTAATCACAAATTTGAAAGACTGGAAGGAGATATTCATAGGGTACTTTGGAAAGCTCCAGCATATTTCTGGGACTTCAGAAGGCCACACACAGGTACATGGCTGTGCACATACCCAGGAAAGACCTAAGAAAGCCCTAATCTCTTACTTCTTACCAAGCTTGAGACTCTCACGTGGAGAGTAAAGGTTAAGGTAGAGTTACAACTGCCAGATAATTAAAGGTGTGTCTCACATACACAGCACTTCATCCACAACTGGAAGACTTACTGGTCCAAAACGTTTAAGGAAATAACTGTTTTAATTGTTAGGTGATTAAGGTAACTGAGCAGAGAGTTCAATGGCTTACCAATTAAGCCACTGAATTATGACCTTGCAGAATTACTCAGAAAAGTCACTAAACAATCAGCAACAACAAAGCTTGGATTAGAGGAATCTGATCTCCAGAGTTGCCAGTAATGCCCATAGTTACCCATTTTAAATATCCAATTTAACAACAAATTGAGGCATGTCAAAAAACAAAACAAACAGGCCCATACACCCGGGAAAAATTCAAATCAGTAGACACTGTCCCTGAGGAAACCTAGATGTTCTACTTACTGTAAAAGAAACTTAAATCCGCTATTTTAAATACATTCAAAAGGTAAAGGAAATCATGTGTAAAACTGAAGTATGAGAACAATGTCTCATCAAGTAGAAAATATCAACAGAAGTTTTTAAAGAATCATATGGAAATTCTGGTGTTGAAAGATGCAAAAACAAGTTCACTTGAAAAGCTCAGTTGCAGATTCATTCTCCCACCAGCCCATATCTACTAACTTGGTGATGAGTTGATTGAGATTAGTCTGAACAGAAAGAAATTAACAGAGCCTCAGACATCTGTGATGTCAGCATCAAGCATACCAACATGTACATAATGGTAGTCCAAGGAGAGGATAGAGAGAAAAGAGCAGAAAAAATATTTGAAGAAATGGCTGTAAACCTCCCAAACTGATCAAACCTTTGACACATCCAAGAAGCTCAATGAACTCCAAAGTAGGATAAACTCCCAACTAGACACATCACAGTCCAACTGCTGAAAGAACATTGAAAGCATCAAGAGGAAAGCAGCTCATCACATACAAAGGAGCCTCAATAAGATTAATGGTTGATTTCTCAGACACCATGGAGACCAGAAGGCATTAGAAGCTCATTGAAAATGTTGAAGGAAAATGACTTTCATGAATTCCTTACCCAGTGACCCTATCCTTCAAACATAAATTAATACACTTCCAGATGAACAAAAGCTGAGGTGACAAACCCTTCTCTTGTCCCACTTTCCCATCCTTGACTAGACCAGTTGTGTTACAAAACAGGGTAATTCTAGAGCCCACGTTTTCCCAATAATGGCTTCTTTTCAGACTCACAGCATGGGATAACTCGCCTCTCGAATTGATGATCCCCTCAGTCAATCTCTAGCTTATTCTTTCCCAGAAAGGAATGCCAGAGAAACTGAGAGGAATGAACGTGAACTCAAGCAGGCTGGACTGTCTCTGCTGACCATTCCTGCAGGAGAGGAGGCATAGTTACTCTCCTCTCAAGAGAGGTGCAAGTTGTGGTAGACGACGTGGTGTGGAGAACTGTTTCATTTGCACGCCCCTCCCTTATGATCCTTTCAAGAGGGAGCCACTTAAGCACTTTGGCACTTGCTCTAAGTAGTCAGACATCTGAGTCAATACACAAGAAGAGATTGGATTTTAGTTGACTCTATTTAGAGTTCCTGCACTTGGTCCTGATGCAATCAAAGTGAAAAAAAAGGGATGTTTTTCTGTCCAGGCAAATTGAAAAAACAGGATTACAGTGAGCAAGACTGAGGGTCATTTGTAGAAAAGATTCATAACTAAAAATTTCTTTTGGATGTGGCTCCTCTCTTGTATGGTGCCATCAAGTTCCTCCTTGCTCAAAGTCTGACTGCTTCGTGTAGTTGGACTGCTCACTCCCATAGAGCAGATGAAGAAATAACAGGGAAAACCCAACAAAGCACCTCCCTGTTTGGAAATCCTCAGTGGAATTTGGTCATTAAACATATTTGGGTCTCAGAGGAGCACACACGCACAGAGCTTTTTCCACCGACCCCCAGACCTGTGAGGACGAGAACACACAGCTCCCGTTGTAGAGCCCCGAAGTTTGGGTTGCTGGCTGACAAGATGCTCTCACAGACAGCTTTTGAGTCATTCAGCACTTGGGTTCATCCTCAAGTACTAGTTTCTCCCTGGAAGGATGGGTTTAAAGGAAGTCAGGTGGGCACCCAGTACAAACAACTCCTGGACAAGATAGCCTGGCACAAAAACCCTCTGGACTTTACTGCCAAACTTCATATTCTCTAGAAACCAGGTGGGAGCCTACAGCATTCTTTCACCTATGTATCCAGGATGAAATTGGCAGCTAAACAGACAAGTTTTATACAGATATAGATTCTTTTTTTTTTTTTTTTTTTTTTTTTTCCCCTCGCGTGATGCGGGCCTCTCACTGTTGTGGCCTCTCCCATTTGCGGAGCACAGGCTCCGGACGCGCAGGCTCAGCGGCCATGACTCACGGGCCCAGCCGCTCCGCGGCATGTGGGATCTTCCCGAAACGGGGCACGAACCCGCGTCTCCTGCATCGGCAGGCGGACTCTCAAGCACTGCGCCACCAGGGAAGCCCAAGGCACATTTGATGAGTGCCTCGATTCTGACTGTTTGGCTCCCGCTTCTGACACCACCAAGTCTAAGTGACTCACCTCTACCTCCAAGGGTTGCCCCAGACACAAGTGAGGTTCTACAACAGTCCCTTGTGCTCCATCATTTCCTTGTTGTCTTTGGGTCATGGGGGTAGGTCATCTTGGTCTAAGCCTCCCATTTTGGTTAAGGTTCTAAGCCTTTATTTGGGTGACCTCTGTTGCTGAGTTTATCTGGAAAAGGAATCCTTCATCTTGGAGAGTATTCAGTTACAGGGAGTTTGGTTTCTAAGAGCACTGCTTATGGGCAGCTGCTGTCCAGGACTCTGGCTCATCTTATGTTTACAACTTACAGGCCCTCCTCTTCTCAATTTGTTGCTTTGGATTAAGATCACCCATGACAACTCGAAACTGTTGGCCCACTTGCTGCTCATTTGGGATTCCTAAGAGAGTTTATTTGCACGCTTATTTGGAAAAAATGCTACAGGACACCACAAGAAGAATGCAAGGTATATTTCAGTAGGAATTTTGAGGCCTCCAAAAAAAATAGTGAATCTACTATTGCTTCCCTCAGAGAAACTAACTCAATTATCTCAAAGGATTTGCAAATTAGAAAAATCCTCTAAGGCTTCTGGGAGCCCTCCCTCCCTGCCTCCCTCTGCTCCTTCCTGTTCCTCTCAGTCTCTACCACAAGGCTCTCCTTGTTATCCATCTTCCTGAACTTCCTTTGATAACACCAAAATTGATCCCACACAGAAGGCTAGCCACATTGCCCTCTAGTAATGACTACCCCATTTAAAGCCAGGTCCAGTGAGGACGGCACCAAAATAATCATATACCCCTTGGACTAAGGCAGAATTACTTGCATAGCTAAGGACTTCCCAATATTAAGAGGATTCCATTGACTGTCGAAGACAATCCGATCTCCTCACTGAAACATATCAGCCTACCTACTTGGATTTATATCAACTAATACATCTGCTTGTCGGAGAGCTTATGTCTAAAGTAGGGATGGAAGTTATTGACTGGAAATATCCTACTGATGATTTTTTTAGAGTGGGCACAAGGGCACAAGCAGATGTTTAAAAGTTGGCTAAAGATCTCCACAAATTCTCAACTATTTCCTAAGTCTGTTGACTGGTGTGTTATTCAACAATGCATGAGCCTGATGAAAGTGTCTGTTTATGGCCATTTTGAAAAATTCAAAACTCTGGCGGTTTCATCTGTCAGGTCCTTAATGTCAGTCTATTTAACTCTACCTTTACAGCAGGGTTAAAAGATACTTTAAGTACCTTAAACAACATTCCTTAACATGGATTATTCTGAGACGTCGTGAATGTGCTGCTCTAGTTGCACAGCTTTCTCAGGCTCTTGCCCAAAAATCTAAAGAGAAAGCTACCAGAGCCATGGATTCTCAGATCCAAGTGGCTCAACTCAAAGTTTCAGCTGAAACAATTGTCCACCAAACCAAAATTTGAAGGCTTTCTTGGTACTCCTAAGGATGTATGCCATTATTGCAAGAAACCAGGACACTTTAAGACAGCCTTCATCTGATAGAAGAATTAGCATGGGGGGAGACTTCAAGACAGAGGAGGAATAAGACATGGAGATCACCTTCCTCCCCATAAATACATCAAAATTACACCTACATGTGGAACAACTCCTACAGAACATCTACTGAACGCTGGCAGAAGACCTCAGACGTCCCAAAAGGCAAGAAAATCCCCACATATCTGGGTAGGGCAAAAGAAAAAAGAAACAACAGAGACAAAAGAATAGGGACAGGACTTACACCTCTGGGAGGGAGCTGTGAAGGAGGAAAAGCTTCCACACTAGGAAACCCTTTCACTGTCAGAGATGGGAGTTGGTGGGGAGGAAGCTTCAGAGCCACAGAGGAGACAGCAGCAACAGGGGTGCGGAGGGCAAAGGGGGAGATTCCTGCACAGAGGGTTGGTGCTGACCAGCACTCACAAGCAGGAGAGGCTTGTCTGCTCACCCGCTGGGATGGGTGGGGGCTGGGAGCTGAGGCTCGGGCTTCCGAGGTCAGATTCCAGGGAGAGGACTGGGGTTGGCAGCATGAACACAGCCTGAAGGGGGCTAGTACACAACAGCTAACTGGGAGGGAGTCCAGAAAAAGCTCTGGACCTAAGAGGCAAGAGACCATTGTTTCAGGGTGCAAAAGGAGAGGGGATTCCTTCCCTGTCTACTCACAGAGGGCAGAACACCGCCTAAATGAGCTCCAGAGATGGGCACGAGCCATGGCTATCAGCTCAGACACCAGAGATGGGCATGAAACTCTAATGCTGCTGCTGCAACCCCCAAGAATCCTGTGTGCAAACACAGGTCACTACCCATACCCACCCTGGGAGCCTGTGCAGCCCACCACTGCCAGGGTCCCATGATCCAGGGACAACTTCCCCGGGAAAACACACGGCACACTTCAGGCTCTTGCAACGTTACGCCAGCCTCTGCTGCCACAGGCTCGCCCTGCATTCCAATTATAACTACCATAACCCTCCCTCCCCACGGCATGAGTGAGCCTGAGCCCCCAAATCAACCACTGCTTTAAATCCATCTTGTCTGGGTGGGAACAGAAGCCTGAGGGCAACCTACATGCAGAGGTTGGGCCAAAGCTGAACCCCAGGAGCTGTGTGAACAAAGAAGAGAAAGGGAAGTTTCTCTGTGCAGCCCCAGGAGCAGCAGATTAAATCCCTACAATGAACTTGATGTACCCTGAATCTGTGGAATACCTGAATAGACAGCGAATGAACCCAAAATTGAGGCGGTGGACTTTGGCACCAACTGTAGACTTGGGGTTTGCTGTCTGTGACTGATATGTTTCTAATTTTTGTTTATATTAGTATAGTTTTTGGCGTTTGTTATCATTGGTGGATTTGTTAATTGGTTTGGGTGCTCTTTTTTTTTTTACTACTTTTTTATTTTTTTATTTTAATTATTTTTTTATTTTTTATTTTAATTCTTTTCTTTTTCTTTTCTTTATATTTATCTATTTTTTAATTTTTATTTTTCTTTCTTTCTTTTTTTCTCCCTTTTCTTCTGAGCCACATGGCTGACAGGGTCTTGGCACTCTGGCCTGGTGTCAGGCCTGAGCCTCTGAGGTGGGAGAGCTGAGTTCAGAACACAGGACCACCAGAGACCTCCCAGGCCCATGCAACACCAATCAGTGAGAGCTCTCCAAGATATCTCCATCTCAACACTAAGACCTAGCTCCACCCAACAGCCAGCAAGCTCCAGTGCTAGAAGCCCCATGACAAACAACTAACAAGACAGGAACACAACACCACCCATTAGCAGGGAGGCTGCCTAAAATCATACTCAGTTCACAGACACCCTGAAACACACCACCAGACGTGGCCCTGCCCACCAGAAAGACAAGATCCAGCCCCACCCACCAGAACACAGAAACCAGTACCCTCCAGAACCCAGTGAACCAACCTTACCCAATGGGGGCAGACACCAAAAACAACGGGGACTACAAACCTGAAGCCTGTGAAAAGGAGACCCCAAAAACAGTAAGTTAAGCAAAATGAGAAGACAGAAATATGCAGCAGATGAAGGAACAAGGTAAAAACCCACCAGACCAAACAAATGAAGAGGAAATAAGCAGTCTACCTGAAAAAAAATTCAGAGTAACGTTAGTAAAGATGATTCAAAATCTTGGAAATAGAATGGAGAAAATACAAGAAACATTTAACAAGGACCTAGAAAAACTAAAGACCAAACAACAATGAACAACACAATAAATGAAATTAAAAATTCTCTACAAGGAATCAAGAGCAGAATAACTGAGGCAGAAGAATGGATAAGTGACCTGGAAGAGAAAATAGTGGAAATAACTACCTTAGAGCAGAATAAAGAAAAAAGAATGAAAAGAATGAAGGACAGTCTCAGAGACCTCTGGGACAACATTAAATGCACCAACATCTGAATTACAGGGGTCCCAGAAGAAGAAGAGGAAAAAAAAGGGTCTGAGAAAATATTTGAAAATATTATAGTTGAAAACTTCCCTAACATGAAAAAAGAAATAGCCAATCAAGTCCAGGAAGTGCAGAGAGTCCCATAAAGGATAAATCCAAGGAGAAACATGCCAAGACATATATTAATCAAACTATCAAAAATTAAATAAAAAAAAAAAAAATATTAAAAGCAGCAAGGGAAAAGCAACAAATAACATACAAGGGAATCCCCATAAGGTTAACAGCTGATCTTTCAGCAGAAACTTTGCAAGCCAGAAGGGAGGGGCAGGACATATTTAAAGGGATGAAAGGGGAAAACCTAAAACCAAGATTACTCTACCAGCAAGGATCTCATTCAGACTCGATGGAAAAATTAAAACCTTTACTGACAAGCAAAAGTTAAGAGAATTTAGCACCACCAAACCAGCTTTACAACAAATGCTAAAGGAACCTTCTCTAGGCAGGAAACACAAGAGAAGGAAAAGACCTACAAAGGCAAACCCAAAACAATTAAAATGGTAATAGGAAATACATATCAATAATTACCTTAAATGTAAATGGATTAAATGCTCCCACCAAAAGACATAAACTGGCTGAATGGATACAAAAACAAGACCTGTATATATGTTGTCTTCAAGAGACCTACTTAAGACCTAGGGACATATACAGACTGAAAGTGAGAGGATGGAAAAAGATATTCCATGCAAATGGAAATGAAAAGAAAGCTGGAGTAGCAATTCTCATAACAGACAAAATTGACTTTAAAATAAAGACTATTACAAGAGACACAGAAGGACACTACATAATGATCAAGGGATCAATCCAAGAAGATATAACAATTGTAAATATTTATGCAGTCAACATAGGAGCACCTCAGTACATAAGGCAAATGCTAACAGCCATAAAAGGGGAAATCTACAGAACACAATCATAGTAGGGGACTTTAACACCTCACTTTCACCAATGGACAGATCATCCAAAATGAAAATAAGGAAACACAAGCATTAAATGACACATTAAACAAGATGGACTTAATTGATAGGTATAGGACATTCCATCCAAAAACAACAGAATACACTTTCTTCTCAAGTGCTCATGGAACATTCTCCAGGATAGATCATATCTTGGGTCACAAATCAAGCCTTGGTAAATTTAAGAAAATTGAAATCATATCAAGTATCTTTTCCAAACATAACACTATGAGACTAGATATCAATTACAGGAAAAAAAACTGTAAAAAATACAAACATATGGAGGCTAAACAATATGCTACTAAATAACCAAGAGAACACTGAAGAAATCAAAATCAAAAACTACCTAGAAACAAATGACAATGAAAACACAATGACCCAAAACCTATGGAATGCAGCAAAAGCAGTTCTAAGAGGGAAATTTACAGCAATACAATCCTACCTCAAGAAACAAGAAACATCTCAAATAAACAACTTAACCTTATACCTAAAGCAATTAAAGACAGAAAAAAAAAAAAAAAACCAGGTTAGCAGAAGGAAAGAAATCATAAAGATCAGATCAGAAATAAATGAAAAAGAAATGAAGGAAATGATAGCAGAGATCAATAAAACTAAAAGCGGGTTCTTTGAAAAGATAAACAAAATTGATAAACCATTAGCCAGACTCATCAAGAGAAAATGGGAGAAAACTCAGTTCAACAGAATTAGAGATGAAAAAGGAGAAGTAACAACTGACAGTACAGAAATACAAAGACTCATGAGAAATTACTACAAGCAACTATATGCCAATAAAATGGACAACCTGGAAGTTGTACAATCTTCCAAGACTGTTTTCTGCTTCTTCCTCGTTCAAACAGACCAATCACAAGCACTGAAATTGAAACTGTGATTAAAAATCTTCCAACAGAAGCCCAGGACCAGAGGGCTTCACAGGTGAATTCTATCAAACATTTAGAGAAGAGCTAACACCTATCTTTCTCAAACTCTTCCAAAATATATCAGAGGGAGGAAGACTCCCAAACTCATTCTATGAGGTCACCATCACTCTGATACCAAAACCAGACAAAGGTGTCACAGAAAAAGAAAACTACAGACCAATATCACTGATGAACATAGATGCAAAAATCCTCAACAAAATACTAGCAAACAGAATCCAACAGCACATTAAAAGGATCATACACCATGATCAAGTGGGGTTTATCCCAGGAATGCAAGGATTCTTCAATATTTGCAAATCAATGTGATACACCATATTAACAAACTGAAGGATAAAAACCACATGATCATCTCAATAGATGCAGAAAAAGTTTTTGACAGAAGTGAACACCAATTTATGATAAAAACTCTCCCAAAAGCAGGCATAGAGGGAAATTACCTCAACATAATAAAGACCATATATGACAAACCCACAGCCAACATCATTCTCAATGGTGAAAAACTGAAACCATTTTCTCTAAAATCAGGAAAAAGACTAGGATGCCCACTCTCACCACTATTATTCAGCATAGTTTTGGAAGTTTTAGCCACAGCAATCAGAAGAAAAAGAAACAAAAGGAATCTAAACTGGAAAAGAAGTAAAGCTGTCACTGTTTGCAGATGACATGATTCTATACGTAGAGAATCCTAAAGATGTTACCAGAAAACTACTAGAGCTAATCAATGAATTTGGTAAAGTAGCAGGATACAAAATTAATGCACAGAAATCTCTTGCATTCCTATACATTAATGATGAAAATCTGAAAGAGAAATTAAGGAAACACTCCCATTTACCACTGCAACAGAAAGAATAAAATACATAGGAATAAACCTTCCTAAGAAGACAAAAGACCTGTATGCAGAAAACTATAAGAAACTGATGAAAGAAATTAAAAATGATACAAACAGATGGAGAGATATACCATGTTCTTGGATTGGAAGAATCAACCTTGTGAAAATGACTATACTACCCAAAGCAATCTACAGATTCAATGCAATCTCTGTCAAACTACCAATGGAATTTTTCACAGAGGTAGAACAAAAAATTTCACAATTTGTATAGAAACACAAAAGACCCTGAATAGCCAAATCTATCTTGAGAAAGAAAAACACAGCTGGAAGAATCAGGCTCCCAGACTTCAGACTATACTACAAAGCTACAGTAATCAAGACAGTATGGTACTGGCACAAAAACAGAAAGATAGATCAATGGAACAGGATAGAAAGCCCAGAGATAAACCCACACACATATGATCACCCTATCTTTGATAAAGGAGGCAAGAATATACAATGGAGAAAAGAGAGCCTCTTCCATAAGTGGTGCTGGGAAAACTGCACAGCTACATGTAAAAGAATGAAATTAGAACACTTCCTAACACCATACACAAAAATAAAGTCAAAATGGATTAAGGACCTTAATGTAAGGGCAAACACTATAAAAACCCTTAGAGGAAAACATAGAAAAAAGAGTCTTTGGCATAAATCACAGCAAGATCCTTTTTGACCCACCTCCTAGAGAAATGGAAATAAAAACAAAAATATACAAATGGGACCTAAGGAAACTTAAAAGCTTTTGCACAGCAAAGCAAACCATAAACAAGACAAAAAGAAAACCCTCAGAATGGGAGAAAATATTTGCAAATGAAGCAACTCACAAAGGATTAATCTCCAAAGTATACAAGCATTTCATGTAGCTCAATATCAAAAAAACAAACAACCCAATACAAAAATGGGCAGAAGACCTAGATAGACATTTCTCCAAAGAAGATATAAAGATTGCCAACAAACACATGAAATGATGCTCAACATCACTAATCATTAGAGAAATGCAAATCAAAACTACAATGAGGTACCACCTCACACCAGTCAGAATGGCCATCATCGAAAAATCTATAAACAATAAATGCTGGAGAGGGTGTGGAGAACAAGGAACCTTCTTGCACTGTTGGTGGGAATGTAAACTGATGCAGTCACTATGGAGAACAATATTGAGCTTCCGTAAAAAACTAAAAATAGAACTACCATACGACCCAGCAATCCCACTACTGGGCATATACCCTGAAAAAACCATAATTCAAAAAGAGTCATGTACCACAAGGTTCATTACAGCTCTATTTACAATAGCCAGGACATGGAAGCAACCTAAGTGTCCTGTGACAGATGAATGGATAAAGAAGATGTGGCACATGTATACAATGGAATATTACTCAGACATAAAAAGAAATGACATTGAGTTATTTGTAGTGAGGTAGATGGACATAGAGTCTGTCATACAGAGTGAAGTAAGTCAGAAAGAAAAACAAACACCGTATGCTAACACATATATATGGACTCTAAAAAAAAAAAGGTTCTGAAGAACCTAGCAGAAGGACAGGAATAAAGACACAGATGTAGGGAATGGACTGAGGACACGGGGAGGGGGAAGGGTAAGCCGGGACGAAGTGAGAGAGTAGCATTGACATATATACACTACCAAATGTAAAAAAGATAGCTAGTGGGAAGCAGCTGCATTCCACGGGAAGATCAGTTCCGTGTTCTGTGACCACCAGAGGGGTGGGATGGAGACACAGGAGGGAGGGAGGGGATATATGTATATATAGCTGATTCACTTTGTTATACAGCAGAAACTAACACAACACTGTAAAGCAATTATATTCCAATAAAGATGTTAAAAAAAAAAGAATTAGCACATAAAGGACAGAAAATATCAAAAGCTTCAGTTTTTTTTTAATGCAGGTGAAGTATTTAGACATGTGATATTCAAACAGGGTGCTACTATTAGACCCTAACTGCATTGGAGGTATCCTGTCTTTCTCTCCCTGAAACCAAGATATAATTAAAAGGACTTTTAGGATTAGCAGGATACTGTAGAATTTAGATTCCAAATTTCTTTATTATAACTCACTCTTTATACAGCGCCTATAAGGCTGAACAGACAGAGCCTTCAGACTGGACCGAGGAATCTGAAACTGCATTTGAAAGGATGAAAGATAGCCTCCATGACCCCCCTGCTTTAGGGCAGCCCAATTATAAATTGCCTTTCTTCTTTGTACATGAAAGAAGGAAACACTGGGAGTCTTAGCCCAATGACATGGACAGAGACTTGTTGGATATTACAGTCAACAGATAGATCCAGTGGCCAAAGAGCTGCCTCCCTGTATGCAAGCAACTGCTGCCACAGCAAACATATTACAGGCTGTTGAGAAAATTGTCATGGGCTCCCCACTGACAGTATGCATTCTCCATTCAGCCAATGGCCTACTTAATCTCACACTCAGAGTCTACCAGCAGACCAACTTCTTAACAAAATCCTTTTGCTGTCCTCTCCAAATGTAACTACTGCTCACTGCAACACTTTGAGTCCTGCTACTTTTCTCCCTCTTCCATACAAGGGAACTCTTTATAACTGCTTGATATTGACCAGTCAGTTGCTAACTCCTCATAGACACCCCTGGATAATACAGAAATAATCTGGCTTACTGATGGGTCATATCTAAAGAACAGAGCTGGACATACAGCTGGATAGGCTACAGTATCTTTAACTGAAACTATAGAAGCTAAACCCTTATTGGAGGGCACTTCTGTCCAGGAAGCAGAGCTTTTTGCTCTAGCTTGAGTTTGCTTTTTAGCCAAAGACAAAACAACTAACATACATACTGATAGTATATATGCCTTTGGTGTAGTTCATGATTTTGGTGTGCTCTGGAAACAAAGGTTTCTTGACCTCTTCTGGGCAGAAGATTTAAAACATGTTTTAAAGAGATATGGGAACATATGTATATGTATAACTGATTCACTTTGTTATAAAGCAGCAACTAACACACCATTGTAAAGCAATTATACCCCAATAAAGATGTTAAAAAAATAAAATAAAAAATAAGTCATCAGAAACCTTAAAAATAAAAACCTTATGGATTCCATCCTGAGGCCTAAATCTTTGCCTATTTCAAAAACTTCTGGGTATTCTCTGGCAACCATAGAGGAAAGCAAAGGAGATCCCTTAGCTGCTGCTGCTAAGTCTGCTGCCCTCCAGATTCCTGGTAGAATTAGCCCTAACTCCATTGCCTCTGAAGCTTTTTGGAGTCATAAAAGATAAATATATGGTGGCTGAACAGTTGGCTACCCAACATGACAAAGAAAAATGGGTAGAAGAAAGTTGCAGGTTTGATTCTAAGAGGAGGCTATGGATTCAGTCCTAATGGCCAACCTGTTCTCACTGATTGCCTAGAAGAACAAATCTTGAATCACACACAGAAATTAACTCATTGGAACATTGATAAAAGGTATCTTGAGGAAAAACAATATGACTGGAAGCTATCCCCAAAGATGGCCTCCTGAGTATCAGAGATGTCAAATTTATTCTAAATATAACCTAGAAGAGTCTATTCACACATCTATGGGACATTTTTCTCTCCCCTCTGGACCCTTGGAGATATGGCAAGTGGGCTTCAGTTGTCTCCCTCTCAAGGGTTTAAATATATTCAGTAGTGATTTTAGTATGTTATCTCGCTGTGTGGAAGCATTTCCATGTTGCAGAGTTACAGCCATGGCAGTTAGTAAAGTGCCATTAGAAAAAATTATCCCAATTTGGGGAATTCCCTCTGAACTATGTAGAGACAGAGGCTCCCACTTTACAGGACAAATTTTAGTCTGTAACATTTGGCCAATTATGCAACGTTTTCACTGAGCTTACCTTCCCCAGTACTCTGGATTGGTAGAACACATTGATGAAATAATTAAACCTCAGCTGGCAAAATTAGTTGACTCATTTAGGCTGCCTTTGTCCAAAGTACTACCTTTGGTTTTGCTTAATCTAAGATCTACTCCCTCAGAAGAAAATAGACTGTTTTGCTTTGAAATTGTTACTAGCAGGATCCATGTGAATAGAAGAAGGAAGGAATATATGAAGCTCTTATGATTAAAGGAGATCTCACCTACTGCCAAGAATTAACTAAAGCCCTGAAATTAAGCTGTAGAGCAACTTTCCACAGTACACTTCTGGGAGATGAAGACCTATAACATCATGACCTCAAACCTGGCAACTATGCCTTGGAAATGACACCTTTGCAAAGATGCCCTCCAACCTCCTTGGTGGTAAACTTACCAGGTATTGTGAACTAACCCTTGTGCCACTAAACTTAAGGTCATTGGCTCATAGATTCATGTTTCTCATTTAAATAAGGCACCACCTCCTGCCTGGATTTCACAACCACCTAGAAGGCTGAAACTAAAGTTAACCAGACAAAGGCCAGGATAATGGAAGCAGGCAATGTCTGTCGACAGCTTTTCCAAGATTTGGGACCAGACTTGTGTAATTTTTTGCCTTTTTCCACCTATCAATGCTTTTGATTCAAACGTTTTTCTCCTATGGGCACAATAGTATGCTAGTTTTAAAACTGAAATTGGATTTGTGGGTAACTACCATTAGCCAGCACTTCTGGGTAACCTGGGTAGATATCTCTACAACAAGTATTCAACTAGCTGGCTTTAGGAAATTTCATTTTAGAAGAAAGGCCAGTAGTATCTAGCAACCAGAGATTCACTAACTGGAGCTCATACAAATGGTCAATCAACCAAACTTTAAATGACTCTGTACTCCAGTATTTGCTTTCTCTTAATGCTACCAAGTCCCAATCTAAGAACTAGACCAAAACTGAAGAATGTCACCTCTTGTATTTTGGAGGGCACCATTCCCCAATTATGGGATGGATTTATATGGTTGACACTGGGCTATGGACATCCAAGTACCAAAGCCCCATTACGTTGGGAACAGCTCAACCATATAAAGATGAACTTACCTAAGACCACCCAATATCTTCGATGATTACATGATTCTTATACCACATCACTTTAAAAGCTAGTGATTGATTTGGAACTGATTGGGAGAGATGACTCAGTATTTATTGGGTAGGCCCCAAATGGAATCCAATGGATGTACAGAACTAACCTCTGGCCTTGGCTCCCTCCCAGGTGGATAGAAGGTTGTACCTTACAATTTCCTTGAGATCAAGGGCATATCTGCATAACCTTCAACATGGACTCTATTGAACATAACTTAAAAGATGGGCTAGGTCAGTCTTTCACTAGTGGGATCCTCACTGGGACTTGAAGATGTCATTAGTCATCTAGAAGCTTTAACCAGATTTACCCAAGAAGCCCTAAATGATAGCCAACAAGTTCTAAATCTTTTAAATTCTGAAGTATCTTTAATAAGGCAGTCTTACAAAATGAGGTGGCTCTTGACATTACAGCCTCTCAAGACAGTACTTGTGCTATAATACAAACTGAATGTTGTGTTTTTATACCAGATGAATCATCTAGCATTACCCACTTAAGTCTTATGAAAAAGCAAATAAATGCAATGAATGATCAAATACCTAGACTTGGAGAAATACTAAAAAGTTCATTTGGCTCAGGTGAAAACAGGCCAAAATCTTTGCTTATGACATTACTATTGATTCTTGCAATATTAATTACTATGTATATTCTTTAAGTTGTTACAGCTTTGTGTCTCTCGTTGCTGTACTATGATGCCTTCCACAGGAATTATGATAGCTTGCCGTCTGGAGATTAACCACTCCTAGGAGTTCATGGATCTTCATTAGGAGGAATCTCATATTTTGAAGGCCATCTAAGACTCACATCCCAGATGGCTCCTTGTTACATACCACTCACACAACCACCTCTTTCCCCAGTCATGGGACATGACTCTGGAAATGAGCCTTCCCAGTGCCAAGAAAGTTGATGCCTATGCCAAATAACCAAATGGTTGATCAGTGCTTTCCACAGAAATATCTTGATCAAAAGGAGGAACTGTGAAAAGGAAAACCAAAATGGAGTTGGTATCACTAAGAGAGCTCTCCAAAATGGAGCAGGGAGGCCATTAAGGAAGTGTGACTTATGCACATCTCAGCTTGTATGGAATCTGACTTCTTGACCACTTACTGTCCTAATGAAGTCATACAGAGTGTCAGCCGGAAAAGCAAGATGCTTTTCAGACCTTTACCATAAAATAACTCATGATTCCTTAAGGACAAATATTTCCTGACTTGCAAAGTCAATCCCAGTTCTCTGCAGGCAACTTTAACAACTTACCACTTCTGTCTTTATAAGCCTCTGACTCTTTTCCCTCGAACATTCTTTTGGTTTTACCCAAATCTGTACCCCCAAACTGTAATCCTTTTTTATTTTTTTGTGCTACGCGGGCCTCTCACTGTTGTGGCCTCTCCCGTTGCAGAGCACAGGCTCTGGACGCGCAGGCTCAGCGGCCATGGCTCATGGGCCCAGCATGTGGGATCTTCCCGGACCAGGGCACGAACCCGTGTCCCCTGCATCTGCAGGCGGACGCTCAACCACTGCGCCACCAGGGAAGCCCCCAAACTGTAATTCTTAAGGCACCAAATGAACTCTTATTCACAGCATTCTGCTTTTTATGTTGCTGTCAGATGTATGTACAAAAACTGTACAACTGTAGTAAGATCAACCCACTCTAATGACCCTGGACGTGTATTTAGTTCTCATTCTTCTGCCTGCTTCTATGGAATATCAGTTACCATTCTAGGCTCTCACTTGTCCTCCAATTAGTGGTTGTTGGGGAGGAAGAAATCTTCTACACTTGTAAGTTTTTCTGACAGGTCTAAAGATTAAATGACATAAGGTTAATAAGAAAAAATCAAGTTTAATAACATGTGTACGTGGACGAGACCCAGGAAAACTGAGAAACTCACCAAAATGCTAAAGCCTTCATCTTAAATAACATCTTCAGCTAAAGACAAGAGGGTGGAGGTAGTAGCTTGGGACTTGAAATGGGAGGAAGGCAATTCACATGAAGATAGAAAAGCAAGTGTTTGATAAAAACAAATGTTTGCTGGGCCCTGAAGAAACAATGGGGCACAGGGTTGACTTTGATCTCTAGACCCTGCCAGGTTCTCCCACCACACCTAGCCCATATTCTTTGTAGGTAACTCTGGTGATGGTGTTCTTCCAGGAACAGGCCCTTTATCTAACTCTTTAAGGAAACTAAGGGGGAGGTAACCAGAAAAACTTCCTGAACCTTCTGTTTCTTAAAAGTAATCGGCCTAAATTAATCCTCATGCCAAAGAGATGTTTTATGGTAGCAAATTTTTCTCCCCTACAGGGGATATTGTTTCTCCAGTCTCAGTGCTGATCTTACTGCCTTCAGAACAAAATGTCCTCCCCAGGCACATGGTCCCCTGCAAATCCTCAGATGTCCATGATCTGTAACTCTGCAGGTGATAACCCACCTCTCGGCTCACTTGACCTTGACAGAGACAGAGTTGCTCAAACCTCAAGTCCAGCCTTGGGGTCTAGCATATGAATCCTGAAAGAAAACTCTATCTAGAGAGTGACTATTTGTCAGTCAATGGCACTGACCTGGTCAATGAACAGGACCTGAAATAGGCTTGGCCAGGAGAATCCAGGCATTTGTCAAAACAAAGCACAGCAAGAACTAGCACTGGGTGTTAATCTCACCTGACACGTCCTCATACTTTTAGGTGGGGCAAATAAAACCAGTGAAAGGTTAGTGGGAGGTAGAATGACCTAGTCCAACTGCAGATTCAATTAAGGAGAGTTAGAAAAAGGAAGTGTTACTGCTTAATGTCTTGAGACTAATATCTCATGCAATCTCAGTAAAAGTGCAGAAATCTTGAATGAGAAAAGAGGTCATTAAGGGCTTAGAACTCATGTCTGTAATTAGTGAGTTAATTCACAAGTTGTAAATGTCCTCAATAACTCTTGCCCTACCCCGCTAACTTGGGGGGCTGTCTATGTAATAAAAAATTGAAAAACTCCTCGACAACCCAATTACTTAACTTCTGGATTTTGGGAACTGAGATTGGTTTGCCAAAGAAAAGTCAAAAGATGACACTGGGGGCTTCCCTGGTGGCGCAGTGGTTGAGAGTCCGCCTGCCGATGCAGGGGACATGGGTTCATGCCCCGGTCCAGGAAGATCCCCCATGCTGCGGAGCGGCTGGGCCTATGAGCCATGGCCGCTGAGCCTGCGCGTCCGGCTGCACAACGGGAGAGGCCACAACAGTGAGAGGCCCGCGTACTGCAAAAAAAAAAAACAAGATGACACTGACCCTTAATTCTGATTGTGCATCACTACACCAATGAGGATTTGTCAATATAACAAGTATGGCAAGGCAATTTGCACCAATTGTCAACCGCACAAAGATGGACTAAAGCTTTGAAGAAGTCTACATCTAGAAATTAAACTCTGCAAAATGAGAGTAACAGTAACTCAGCCAAAAAACCCTGAGAATCAGGCTTTGATGAATTCTTGTTAAAGACTACAGCCCTCACAATGGAGCTTTTCTGAATGTCATTGTTTATATGTCATTGTTTCTACATGAAGTCCTGACAATGGCTTCATTCTGCAACCATCTCCAACTCTGAAGCAATATTTGGGGTCAGGGCCCTTGTCACCATTGGCAAAGCCACTTCAGAGGGAAGACCCATTGTAGGTTCAATAGTCCAAGTTCTTTCAGAATCCATTTTGAAACCCCTGCAGAGTAGCATTTATTTTTCATCCTTGAAGTCAACACTCCTTGAATCACACTGAGAAGTCACCAAACCTGTATGACAGAACTGGCAACTGATGATCTAAGTCCGGATACTCCCAGCTTGCTGCACCCTGAGCTCTGAGGCCTGGGAGGGCCCGTGTTTGAGTCTTCCAAACCTCTAGACAGACCTTCCTGTCCCCCCCCACCCACCCTTGCTCTGAAATCCCCAACTGGCACTCAACATGTCTCCACACCTTGTTCTCAGGTCATGACCCTTCCTTCCCCTCAGATGCACAGTGGGATTTCAGGGACACATCCCCACACTCATTTACCATTCTTCATTCACAGCAGTTGACCTTAACTGCTGCCTAGACCTCCGTGACATGCTTTTCCCAAAAGAATTGAACTCCTGGGATAGGTAGCCACTGGAATGCGGTTGGATCAACTTGCCAGGTGAAGGAGAAACAGCCTCATTTTCCTGGTATTCAGCTCCTGCTGGATGAAATGCTTTACTCAAAGACCCTTCTTGTCTGCCAAGAAATGAGAGTCAAGGAAGTTTCTACAAAGCTCTCAGTAGTAGAGGAAGCATTCAAGGCAAGACCCAGATGACTTTTATGGCTGCTTTATTGTTTACTCAAGCAAGAAAATACTAGAGAACACAGACTTCATTCAGAAAACATATTTAATATTGGAAAGTGCTGACAAAGGATGGGTCCCAATTATTTTGTTGGGGGTGATGAGGCCAGCCATGCTCACCTGCTTGGAGTTTCTAAATTCTGGTTCCAGGTCAGCCATTGAGAAAATTTCAAATATAAGGTCCTTACACTACAACACTCCACCATAATGCAAGTCCTTGATATGAAGAGAATGATGCTCAAATCACTTGTGCCAAAGACCAGTAAAGGAATAAGAAAAAAAGACAGAAGGGTGTTATTCCCTGCAAGTGCTATACATTCAGGGAAGATCCCCACATGCTTAGAAATGCTTGTGATTAGTTTTTAAAAGATCAGAGCTTAACAGTCCTCATTCTCCATCATCTCCCACAAGAAGGTGTATCATGATCAAATATTTCCCAAAGCTGGGCAAACAAGTAGGCTCTTACCTGCAAAGAGCAGGAATACAGCTAAGGAAGGTGCTAAAAACCCAGGAAGCTTGAGAACATGGGTTCCACTAGCAGGGAGAGAGACTAACATGTGAGTTATTTCGTAGGTTTAAAGCCAAACTACTCAAGAGTTGACAGCTTCCAATTAAAGAGGATTGAAACTTGAAGATATTTGGAGGAATGAATTTGGAGAAATTGTGCTAACTTCCTTTGAAACTTTCTGAATGCCTCTCATCCCAACTTATCTCTTAAAAGTCCCACCAGGCTATGTTTAATGCCACAAAATAAACTCATTGGAATACTTATAAAGTTGCCGACTTTCACTTTGGTCATGGGACATTTATCCAATAATTCAACTATTACTCACAGCTTGGTCCATACCAGCAAACCACAGGCCTCCCAAGGGTTGTCCTCTCCCTCTTCTCTGGTTCTGCAAAAGCCCGTGTAACTCCAACCCCCATGAGTGAGTTTCTTGCCCAGTTTGCATCCCCCAAGATCTGCCAGCACCCCTCACCCAGCCACTCCTATTTTACACTGGCCCCTGTGTTTAGTCTGGGATGTTGTAGGACACTTGACCAGCCCACACCTAACAGCATCTATTTGAGGGCAGAAATATCCCATGGCCAGCTGCCTCAAACATTTCAGGTCCTCTTTTTTCCATATGGTCCTTCCAGCAAGGGGAAAGATCCCAGGGATCAAAATGAATCAGGAATTATGGATTTCTAACTCATGCCATGAGACATCTGATTGATGGACAATACCTGGAGGTTTGAGCACAATGGCTGCAGAAACAGTGGCCAGTGTTGGAAACCAGAAAAGTGTTTTTGTACAACTAACCACTTTCCTAAGACATCAATCAGGGATTGAGATTTTAAGTCTATCAATTTCTTGAGTGATCAAAAGTCACCCAACTCGTGGCTATCAGCAATGAGCTGTTTATGGTTAGGAGTAGTCAGTCATTCATGCCGCATCCAGGGATTTATTTACCTGATAGTGGCATCAAGAGGAGAGACATGCTTTTCATTCAGCATCTGCCCAGCCAAGCTAAATGTGACTGGAGAGCATCCCACGTGAGGACAAAAAGGTCAGATTCAGATACTTAAGTATGAGGAACTTACATACTAAGAATGCACGTTGACATATACAACATGGGGACATGACTTTGAGCTACAAGTTGCTGAATAAGACTCAAGAGTTGAAAAGGGATTTCCCAAAGTGGGAGGGGATAGAGCGAGAATAATCAGAAGCCCTATGAGCTAAGTTTAAGGAACTTGTCCAAGGAGGTAGAGCGCTTGTTCTCTTGGGGAAATCCTGCCTCTATCCAAGGCCGTCCAAACTCTCCCCACTTTCTGGAATCAAAGGAAACTTCAATTCATCAGCATTCAACACTCTACCCATTGTCCAACCAGTGGAAAAGTTGCTGCAGGACACCTACTAGTCTTCCTAGGAAAGACCTACCTCAGCGATTCTCAACGGGGGGTAATTTTGCCCAAAACCAAGCTATTTTATTCTTCAATTACACCACTTTAATGCAATGACAAAGATGTAAAATAAGATGTTCCTGTTCTCTGTACAACACATCCATTTACAGAATCGGCTACTACTGTATACAACATAAGTACATGATAAAATAGAGGTGCATAGAACTTACTTACAGACATCAAAAAGTTCACTTTACCCATCCAAGGATAAAGAGTTAAAAATATAAAAAGATACTGCTTTGAAATGTAAACCAACTTTCACATACATACGTGCATGGAGGTGCCCACTCCCATGGAGTCCAAGGTGACAGGGAGGATGTCCAACAAAGGAATTCACCTACCAAACGCCTGGTCATCTGACTGAAAATGACATCTGTGGACCTGGTAAGAGGAAAGACAAGCCTATGTCCAACCACATTGTCCAAGCAACTCTATTCAAGGTTCTCAGATCTCCTGTGGGCAGTGGATTGTACTGAGACAAGAAAGTTCCAAGTTTGCTTCAGCAACAGAACCAAAGATCAGACTGGCTCCATCAACTGGTAAATGACTGGACTGTGACTCTGAGGTCAGTAGGTGCTTGAATCCCTTGATGAGCACTTCTGAGAGCTTTTTCAATCCTGTGCCAGCTTCTTTCCCAAGCACCAATTCCCCAGATGGAGTAGCAGAAGGAAAGATGGCAGGGAGGGGGCAGTGGAAGACTCACTCAGTTCAGGTAGGTTACTTCTCTTGGTGGGGAACACAACCTTCTAGCTTCAGTTTCAGGTTCCTCTGGGTATCAGGCAGACTCCCCTACAGGCTCTGTGTCTAAGAGCTCAGGCTGGCCGGCCAGCCTTGGGCAGCCCAAGGAGACTCCCTGCGGGAAACCTCTCCTGCAAGACCAGAAGGGTCTATAGGTGACAGAGGAGCTTTAGTAGTCTAAAATTCTAGAGAGTGCTCTTGAGTAGAGACACAGTCTATCAATGATATTGCAATGGAGGGAGATGTTTTTAGTTGTTATGATTTGTGAAAGGAAGCTAATGGCTTTATGAGGCCAGGGCTGCTGTCAAAAACCCTATGATGGGCACAGCATAGCTTCCCACAGAGAATCATTCAGCCTAAAATTTCAACAGTATTGAGCTTGAGAAATATAACCAGCTGGTACTTCTGCAAGAGAAAACTGGATCAATTTTTAGCTTTTGGTATCTGTTTAGGAGCACAGGTAAGACCTTTAGGATTTTGAAAATATTCATGACATGAAGCACACAAAAACAAATAAATCCAGCCCAAATTGTTGGAGTTTGTTTCCTAGAGTAGAGAGATAAGGCATCTTCCAACTATTTCTTTGAAGTTCCCCCAAAGACGCTTCCTCTACTACACACTACTTCCTTCAAGACATTGAACATAAGCTGGCTCTTTCTCTGGTGACACTGACAACACAGAGACCATTTGGTGTCATCTAGAATGCTGTGACTGAGAGACTAACCTACCCATTACTCTTTCTACTGGTGGTCAAATCAGATGTGTTGGATGCAGGACTAAGACCCCAGGACAGCAAGCTCTGTGGTCCTGCCCAGATTCCTTCTCTATGCTAAACTTTCTGTTCATTTCCTGCATACCTTCATCACATTAGCAGCAGAGAATCACAGATAAGAGCCTCACAGGTATGAATTCAAACTCTAAGTTTCTGTAGACTGGAGGACCTGTGAAATTAATATGCCTTAGTTTTAATGGCAGTTAGCCTACTAATTTTTTTTTCTTTATGCAGGGTAACTTCAAGATGAGCACTGGGTCCCAACATTTCAGCAGTGGGGGACACCTCTGCAGGCTCCACATTGCTATTGTCCTGTAAATTCTGTAGGCAGTTGCATTCCACAACTAAAAGTGCCCGAGTTGAGTTTCCCTGGTCAACATGGATCAAGGTTACAAGACCATTGCTTGAGGCAGACGAACACAGACTCAGGCTAAAAACATCCCCGCTGTGCCTGATAAGGTTCAAAGGTATTTTATACCCAGAGGAGCTAACTGGGCCATCTTCAGGAACTATATTTGTCTTATTCCTCTTCATTCAGCTGTTGGCACCACTGCTCATCCACTGGCTGCCATCAATGGAGTCCATGGAGTTGTGCTGCCGCAGACACTAGAGACTAGCCCCTGTGCACCTAACATGAGATGCTCCTCAGTAGCAACCTCACGTCTGTCAAGTCAACCTTCCACAATAGAGAACCTCAAGTCCTTGGAGCATCTAGAATGAAAGGTAAGTGTGCTTAGTGTCTAGTCTTATGCCCTCCAGCTCTCAGTTGCTTCCCCCTGCCATTTTATCAGCCCTCCTTTTAGTCCCTCTGTAATGTCAGTTCTTACGAGCCTCTGCTGCACCTAGAAAGAAGCTGAAGGTGTGAGGTATCCAGCCCTATCACGGGAGCTGGTCATGTTGGTGAGAGGCAGCAAAGAAAGCAATATCCAGACATAAATACACTAGATCATAGGGCAGGTGGCCTAATACTGTACAAGACCATGAAGATATTCCATACTCCAAATGAGGTCCAGAGAGCTGGGGTGAGGTAGACTGGGCCCATGCCCCTATGTCCTCCACAAAGGCTGCATTCCAAGAGGAAAATTAAGATACTAATTGAAATGACTTGGTCGGCTATCACCCACCTCAGTACAAAACAAGGTACTCTGCCTTGATTTAGGGGGCTCCTGAAAGCAAGCTTGATCATGGACACTCAAGAAATAGACCTGAGGGTTGGACTATGTTCAGCTTGGGGCCATTGGAAAACAGGAGACTACATTCACAAAGCAGCACAATCTAATGGGTAAGAAGAGAGCTCTGCCAATGCAAGGGAGCCTCGGTATGCAGCATAAGGCCATGTTGATGGCAAACCTGAACAGACCACCTGGTCGACCTTCAGGACTCCCCACTCATGGGATGTAAGAAGAAACTTTTCTTCCTGGGAACCACCATCACCTAGAATAGAGCTAAGCACATGAAGATGCTCAAATATTTGACTGGGATTAAGGAAGGCAATGGAAAGGGAACCACAGCCTTATCAAAAGTCTCCCTCATGCTGGCCAGGTCCTCCTACATTCACAGGATATCTCCTAGCATTACCAAAAAGATGCACCTATCAAATAGGATAGGTTTCAGCAGATCCATAACCAACTCTAAGATGGTGTCTACACCCAGACAGCCCAGGTGCCTCATCTACCTCTCCTACCAGTGCGGCAGCCTACTCCTATTTGGCCAGAGCACAGGAGGGACGTACACATCCTATAGTCAAACTCAAGGAGGCTTAAGGAACATTCCATGACACCAAGCACAGAAAGGCCCCACTGTGAATAGTGAGGATCAAGTCTGAGGCCATCTGCCTAGAAAATGGACTGCTTGATTCAACATGAGCCTGCATGGTTCACTGTAGTAACTTGAGGACCAAATGAAGGCCACAGAACCTGCCTTACGGTGATCCAGGTTGCTTGCTCAATCCAGATAGCACTGTGTATTAAGGGCAAGAATCTCCAAAGACCAGCTGTCCCAACATCACCAGTCCCTTCACCAGCAAGTCAAGTCTGTCCGGTACCAGTATTTTATAGCCAAGTATAAAGTAGGCAATAAATGCATGGATATTCCCTACATAAACAGAAACATGATCTCTCCCATGGAAAACATCCTTTCTTTTCTCACTTGCTCAGAATTACACCCATGGTTGTGACGAGACCCCACAGAACCAATGATCCAAGAGTGGGACTTTATCAGTTATCAAGTACTAATATAAAGACATCCAGTAAAACATAAGTTGAGGCCAAATATCTGCCTCCCCATCTTCATTGTACCATCCACATAACCAGGTTCATGGAAGCCTATAGAACCAACATGAGCTATAGCAGCACGTGAAATGATCCAGAGAAGAATTCATGAAACCACACTGGCCTGGAACCCTTCTCCGTACCTCGCGTTGGTATATGCAGTATGAGTAGCACCTCCTGGGTACTACTATGTGAGGTCTGATTGTGGCTGTCTATTGGGCTTTGACTTATGCTCTGGGAACAACATCCTGGTGATGAAACTACCCAGTGATTTCAAGAGATTAGTACAGTTGACCCTTGAACAACAGGGGGGTTAGGGGCACCAACCCCTCATGCAGTCAAAAATCTATCTGTAACTTTACAGTTGGTCCGCCATATCTATGGTTCTGCATCTGCAGATTCAACAGATTGTGTAGTACTATAGTATTTTTTGAAAACAAAATTCATAAAGTGGACCCACACAGTTCAAACCCATGTTGTTTAAGGGTCAACTGTATATAGGAAAGTCAGATTGTACAGAAGTATCTTTTCTGATTTCCTTCACTCGACTCAGTTTCTCCAGAAGGTCGTTAAAACTTGTGACGGTCAGTTTTATCAACTTACCTAATTTACAGTTCCCAGTTATTCCAAACACTAGTCTAGTGTCTCAGTAAAAGTATTTTGTGTCATTAAAGTACAGGAGTACTTCAATCAGTTGGACTTAAGTACGGGAGATTATCTTAGATAATGTGGGTGGGCCTGATCCTATCAGGTGAAAGGCACTGAGAGCAAAGCAGAGGTTTCCTGATGAAGAAAAACCACTTAGTCAGGAATTGAGGTTGCAGTCCAAGAGTTCCAGACTCTACTTCCTAATTGGCTGCCCTACAGATTTAAGATTTGGCAAGCCACCCCACAATCATGTGAGTCAACACATTGCAATGAATCTCCTGGTATTTGTTTTTCTAGAGAAACCCTGAATCCTAACTTAAATCCAGAGAGTTGTCAAGTCTTTGGAAAATGGTTTCGGCTCCAGGAGCACATTGTTCAGATGAAACCCCTTGTCACCTGCAGAGATTGAGGACACTTGAGGTATCAACAGGACACTAGTTTCTTACTCAGCATCCCCCAGATGGACTAAATATGATCCTGAGTGTCTGACACAAATATATAAAGGTCATTCAGATTCAGACCCAAATAGCAAGAAGCTTCACTGGGGTGTGTGCAATAAAGATACGTTTAGTTTCAAGTTTCATGGCAAGAATCAAGTGGTGAAAAGGATTCCTCAAGATGAGAAGAGGAAATGAAGCAAATGCCAAGCTGTAGGAACTAAACTGAGGAAATCCAAGGAGAGAGAGAGTTGGCTTCAGTGGGAGAACCACCCTGTCCTTTCTCTGAAATTTTCTCCCATATTTCCGAGCTCATGAGAAAAATACTTAAGCATCCATCTCTTCATCCATGAAGGCCCCATGGAGAAGAGCTACAAGATGCCCTCAGGTGTTCCTTGAGGGACCTAGCTCATTGACTCAACCAGGAGACACTCTGCTCCCCAAGGAAAATATAGCTGTGTCTGGAGACTTGTCATGATAGAAAAATGCTGCTCAACATACTACAACGCACAGGACAGCCTCCCACAACAAAGAACCAGCCAGCCAGAAACATCCATACAAATGACGTTAGAAAGGCCTGACCTAGCCAGCTGCCTTTGAGACTAAGTCCAAATAATATGAAGCCTTTCGATGCTGCATAGCACAGGTAAAACCTTCAAGAGTTCTAAGACTCTTTACACTGAAGCAGCACACAAGGATAAAGCCCCACCTTGGTTGGTGAAAGCTTGTTCTTCAGAGATGAGATGAGCCACCTTCCACCTATTTCCTCAAAGTTTGCCAGAAGACCACTCCCCTCCATCATGCACTGTTGCCCCAAGGGCTTGCACAAAGACACTGAAGGTTAACAGAGTTGAAGGTTGCTCTATTTCCCCCTGGGGAGACAATACAGTTGCCACACTGTGACATCTTGAAAGCTATGACTGGAGAACAACCTGCCTGTCATTCTTTGCACTGGAGGCCAGGTCTGGTGTGTTGGGTACAGGACTCAAACCCCAGGACTCTTCTCTGTGGTCCTGCCCAGGTGCCCTTTGCTAAGCTTTGTCTTCACTTTCTGCATTCTTTCCACAAAACAGCAGACCAACACAGACAAGAGCCCCACAGGTGTGAACTCAGAATAAGCTTCAATAGACCAAGGCATGCATGAAATACAGAGATCTTAACTTCAATGGCAATTGACAACTAAGATAGTTCTATTTCTTTGTACAGGATAACGTTAAGAAAACACTGGGTCCTGACACTTTGGTGGGAGAAGCCCCTGGGGCCTACACAACTGATGTCGTCTTAATGCTGCAGAGATCTGCATTCAACAGCTGGAGGTGACCCTAATGGAACTTCATTGATCAACATAGAGGTCACCAGACCCTTGGCACAGATGAGCCACATACATAGAATCAAGCTAAAATATCCCTTCCATGTTTAATAAGGTTCAGATACTTCTAACTCTTCTGAAGCTTAAAGAACATGATCTCAAAGCTGAAAACAGCCAAGTCCCTGACCATAAAGTTAAGAAAATTATGTACTTCAAGTAAAGATGACTGGAGGTCAAAGTTCAACCTGACTAGGTGACTTTCCCTCTAGAACAACAAGAGGCCCAGGGTAAAGTGGGCCATCGTTCTTTGTCTGCCCATGTGACTTTATTTTGGGGTTCAACATGAAAGGGGAAGATAAATAGATGTATTATGAAATATCAGGGTAACAGAGATCCTCAGAAGATGGAGGGTAGAGACAGCAACCTTACAGCAATTCATGGGAGGGACTGTGAAACACTCAATCTTTCAAGGATAAGGGTATGTTCCCCTGTTTTCCATAAAGAGCCACCCTGCTCTATGTTCCATGGTTCTGGACACTGGGACCCCATCACCATGAATGCTATCATGTCTGTCTATGAAGGATCTGCTCAACTTTTCACACTCAGGCCATCTGGGGCCAGGCTGGGCCCCAGTATATGGTGAACCATATATCAATCTTTGCTTAGACCCCTCAGCCTAGGGCAATCTACCCTTGATGCTAGTTCCAGATGTGTCTCTAGAGATGTGTTCTAGATCCCCTGATGGTCACCCAGTTCTTTTATCATGTATCATACTCCTGGATTTCATCTGCTGCATACTGAATCAGCCCATCACCCAGTCTTCTGAGGTTCCCTAGAATAGTCTTGGCCATGAAGCTTCAGGGAACAGACTTATGAGAGCATCAGAAAATGTTCAGTTTGGAGCCAATGGAGAGCAGGAGAAGACATGCACGATGCAGCACAGGCTAGCATGGAAGAAGAAAGTCCATCCTGAGGGGACACAACCTCTGAGCTCTGCAGGAGGGTGTTCTAAGGAAAAACCTGAATAGACCCTATGGTCTTATTTCAAGAACCCCCTCATGGAGAACAAGGAAAAACTTTCTTCTACCTTGAGTACCACAAACACCTAGAACAGAGCCATACGCAGAGATGAATTTCAGTCAAATATTTGAGCAAGAAATGTAAAAGGAACCATAACATTATCTAAAGGCGCCCTTCACCCTGGCAAAGTCCTCCTAGCAATCCCAAGACATCTCCAAGCTTTATCACTGAGAAGATGTATCCTAGTAAAATAGCCTGGATGCCAGCAGATCCATCACCTGCCTTTCCAGTAACATCTACCGATAAAGCCCAGTCACCACTCTACCCTCTCCCATCAGCCACTCTGGCCTACTGCTTCTACCCAGAGTACAGAATGGATGTATACCTCTGGGCCATCTCCAGGAGGCTTGTTAAGGTACTTCTTGACACCAAGCACAGAAACCCCTGACATTAACAAGGACGAAGAGAACCAAGTTATAGTCATCTGTCTATACAGAGAGATCACTTAATCAGAAGCGGGTATATTCGCATATCTAGATTCACAACTGAAGGCCACTAAGCTCTGTTAAGGGCATGGACAGGTCTTCATCACTGATGGTTTTGGGGTGAGGTCATGATCCGACTTTCCAGCTATGTTAGCAGTCTCCCAAATTACCCAAACTTTCCTCATTAAGTGAAGGTAGTTAAGCATCCAAGAAACAAACTATGCTTCTTTTCAAACTACTTATGGTTAAGACAGGAGTTCTGGGTGATTCTTCTGGAAGAGAGGTTGTAGGCAGAGTAAACTTTTCACCAAAAGTTGACCACTAGCTAGTATCGGATAGTCCCCAGGGAGGAAGTGACGTTCCTGGCGAGCGGTGGTGTGTTCCTGGGATTTGGTTGATCCACCCTGTTCATCTGATATAATCAATTTGTGTGTGGCAATGGGTGAGGTGTTGCACAGAGCTACAGAGAGTCCCCAAATAAAGACTTAGAGCCTAGCAAGAAGATTGGGGGGTGTCTCTAGAAATGGGATAAAGAACCCCAAACCACGCAAAGGCCCTTGATATCACTGTTTCATTACAACCACCTCTATTGATTTTGGCTGCTTCTTATGCCAATCAGAAGGTATTCATCCAGATTTGCTTACAACCCTGCAGTTCATCCCCTGAACTTTCCTTGAAGGACCTGTGGCCCTGGAATTGAGACTCACAGACCTAACAGGATGTAAAAGGAAATTTCACTAGATGAGGATAACCCCAGGACAAAAAGATCTGCCAAGAGCTGCTTATTTCCAGGTGGGCACATGATACACATCCTTCCTGAGATGTCTGGAGTGCTGCATCACTGATAATCCCTGCACTGGAAGTGCCCAGATGCTCATCCCCCTCTGGTAATGGCCCTTACTCCAATGAGAACTGCCTCAACCAAGACTCTGTCCCTTCCCTGGGGGAAGTCTCATTCCCTGGCTGCTCTGAGGTATCCAGAGGTCCAGCCATGTTGCTCAGTTCAGGGCAACTCTGGAGGGCCATTCTTGCTCCAGAACTCCTCATGGGGCTGGTTGAAACTTCTGTTGAGGATACACAGTTGAACTTCTCCTTCTGCCCTATCTTGCTGTCTTTACTTCCTTTCTAGTGCTGTTCCCAAGTGCATTCCCTATAAACCTAATGCATGTGAGTCATCATCAAGGAGTCTTTTCTAGGGAAGCCAAACCCTGACACTTGACTTTTCACATGTCCGTTTTTTAATCTTTAAATTTTTAGGTCACATAGGAAATGAAACTTTTGCTGCTTAATGAGTAAACCATCATCAGCCCCCTGGGTTTACTATTGCACAGTGATGATACCGTTATTTGGAACTAAAGGTTCTGCTTGGCTTATATTATACAAACCAAACTGAGAAAACTGAGGACCACCCACAGCCTCCCTAGCAGACATGCAATCTCACTGTGTGCCTCTTTTCATATTGAAGGATTGGTGCTCTTTTAATCTGTCCACTAAGTCTAAAGCATGTTCCAAAACTTGACAGTTCTTTGATCTTCATTATTAGCCTAAGTTGATAAGTAGTTTTTCCTGAGGACCCAGGAAGGCTTGGGGAATTGGGGAGAAAGTTCTCTGTAGACATGACGTTCTCCTTCTCCAACTCTGGTAGGTAGAGGAGAAGTGAAGGAGGGAGGCAGAGAGCCATCATTTACTGGATCATACTGGTGATGGAGAGAGGATGGTCCAGAACTTTCTTTGGTCCTTTGAGGAAGACAATAAGGCAGCTGGCAACCACCACTAAAGCCTATAGGACTGAAGTATCCCTCTCTTGTTCTCTAGTAAGCTCTTTAGAATGATAAAAGCTCCAGTGTATGTACATTACCAACTGGGAGTGGATCCCTCAAGATCCTTCAAGCCATAAATTTGCTATGGTCCTTCACCAAGTTACTTCCTAGAGCACTTAAAGGAGAGAGGAGCCATGGAGTTCTGAAGCACCACCCTGCTCAGAAATCCCAGGGGGAAAGTTCAAAATCTTGTGATCCAAGACCTCACAAGTGTCTCCTTGTACAAACTCCAGTCATTATGGCATGTGCCACTCCATTATATTTTGTGTATGAATGGCAATAAGTATAGACCTATCAATAATCACTTTAAATGTCGATGGACTAAATGCTCCAATCAAAAGGCAGAGGGTGGGGCTTCCCTGGTGGCGCAGTGGTTGAGAATCTGCCTGCCAATGCAGACGACACAGGTTCGAGCCCTGGTCTGGGAAGATCCCACATGCCATGGAGCAACTGGGCCCGTGAGCCACAATTACTGAGCCTGCACGTCTGGAGCCTGTGCTCCGCAACAACAGAGGCCGCGATAGTGAGAGGCCTGCGCACCGCGATGAAGAGTGACCCCCACTTGCCACAACTAGAGAAAGCCCATGCACAGAAATGAAGACCCAACACAGCCATAAATAAATAAATAAATAAATACATTGTGTATTATTAAAAAAAAAAAAAAAAAAAAAAGGCAGAGGGTGGACGCTTGGATAAAAAACAAGACCCATCTACATGCTGCTTACAGGAGACTCACTTCAGAGCTAAAGACAGATTGAAAGTGAGGGAAAAAGATTTCCTGCAAATGGAAATGACAAGAAAGCAGAGGTAGCGATACTCAGACAAAATAGACTTTTAAAGTATATAACAAAAGACAAAGAAGGGCATTACATAATGATAAACGCATCAATACTAGAGGATAACTCATTAACATAGGCACCTAACAGATGCACAAATAGGCCTTCTTCCCATAACCCAGGGAGGTGCTCTCAGGCTCTTCAACATGGGCAGGTAACAATGTTTTCAGCAATAGGACTGGGATGAGGAATGTTTCACTTCCATAGGGCAGTCCAGATACCTGGCCAAGGGATGTACTTCATCTCAGTCATGGACAGGGATGCTTTCCTCCACCTTAAGTCTGCACTGAACACAAGTCAATTAGGAACCAAATAGCAACCCAGAACTTTTCTGGCAGTGTGAATCCACCCAAGTGAAGGAAATGATGTCATTTCATAAGACAAAGGGTCAGCCATCAAAGGTCTGCTTGATGTGAGTGCAGAGGCTGAGTCCAGCCATCTCCCTCACATTTGCCAGGGCGTATGTCAGCTTTCACAATGCAAATCCCATCCTGAAAACACAGTCTGACACGTGACTCTGTTGCAGTGCTTTATGTAAAGGATGTTTGAATTCAGTTTGGAATGAGATGTACCTCTGGCTACAAAATGGTCCCAGCTATCCAAGTTCCAAGCGTTCAAAGGCTCCACCCTAGGCTATTTACATTTATGCATGTCATTATCCCCTAAAAACTTATTGGAGGCTACATGATTGTCTTTAAGCCTCATGATAGCAGTCAACCTCACAGATGATTTGAAAAGCTTCTTGAACCAAAGGGAAGGAGTAGAATTTTTAGTTGACGAATAACAGACTGTATTATTCAAGATGATGGTCTAGGAAGGTAAGATGTTGACATGGAATGAAGTCATCTTTAGGCCACTTAGGCACAGAGGAAGATGGGGAAACTCAGGTACTACCTTCACAGCTGCTTCAATGCTTGCCCAGCAAGAAGATTCCAGAAGCCCATAGGCTTCATTTAGAGACACTTCAAACAGATTTCAGTACCCAGCTGCCTGGTAACAGGGTGTCATCTCCAGGGGCACTGCTACCATATTAATTGCTCTGCAGCTCAGAGGGGCTGGATTCTAGATGCAGCTCAGTCACTGAGCAGGAACCAAATTGAGAATTTTAGTCTCTGAAGGATGTCAAATGTGGCAAGATGTTATGGTGTCAGTTTTTAATGGAGAAATTTGTACAACATTTTTCTGTATCAAGGGACAGATCATGAAAGAATAAGGAAAACCAAAGACACCTGAAGTGTACTAGTTCCCTGCAAGTGTCACACAGGCTCAGAAGTACCCCCTGGTTGTCAGTAACAGGGTAACTGCCTATAGGAGTGACAGGCCTTGTGCTTCATTACCACAATCACTCAAGGAAGGTTTACAGAGCCACATGTTTCCCAGTGTAGACTCCTTATCTAGATTCTCATTCCTTGGAGATGAGATACCTGGATGCCATCCCATAAACAGGAGGCCTAGCCTTTTCAAGGAAAAAGACACTGAACACGAGGATTCTCTAAGGTTGAAGCCATAGCCAAAGACACCCAAGAGGTGACAACCTCTAATCTTCAATTCTCTACAAATAAAATTTAGAGAACAGAACAAAAATGGTTGTCACTCCCTTTAAGCCATTCTAAGACCTGCCAAAAAGCCCACTGTGCTGTACTTAATACTCAAACTTCATTAGAACAATTATCACATATTTGCCAACACTCATTTTGGTCATGGGACATTTTATCTAATGACACATCTGTTTATGCATAGCCTGGCCTGTTGTCAAAATAGAGGCCAGCCAAGGCCAGCCTCCCCTCCACCCCCAGCTCTGCAGAGAGTCTGAAGTTTCAACTCCCTTGAGCAGACTTTTCAAGCCCAGCTCCCAGCACCCCAGATCTGCCAGCACTCAGGGTTACAATCCTTTGCCCGGACACACCCACCTCACGCTGGCCCCTGGGCTTGGTCTAGGAAATTCCAGGACATTTGTTCAACTCAAAGGTAATGCCATGTCTCCAAGTATAGGAATTGCTGATGACCAGCTATCCCAAACACAAGCCCTTTTCCTCATCCAGCCCAGCCAGGACCTGTACTTCATGGTTAAAAATAAAGCAGGCAGAGAAATTCTCTCTCTTCCTGAAGAGATAAGTCCACAAACCTTCCATGAAAGAATACTTCCTTCCCTCCTTTCCTCTAAAGGAGTCTTTCTACTGGCGTCATAGCCCTCTTCACCCAAATGTCAGGCAACACTAACGCTCAGGTAAACTGAAGAGATACCCAGTAGCTTATGAAGATGGCGCCACCACATCTGACTTGTGGATCATACTGATACCATCCAGGCTTCCATGTTTCCACATGGATTAGAAATAGTCAGTGAGCATTACATCAGTGAGCATTACAACACAAGAATCTAACCAGAGGCAGATCCAGAAAAGCACAGCCTGGAGCCATTCAAGACACCCAGGGATCGAGTCAACTCCAGGTACCTCCTCATGGCAAACTGATTGTAACTCTTCAAATAACCTCACCACCACATCAGGTCTCTAAAAAGTGTGAAGGCTGATGTTCTTTTGATGTAAAGAAAATGTGTCTTGTATTCTAAACCTCCCCAGACAGAGGATAGATCTTTGTGAACGTGACCTTTATTCTATCTGCTATGGTCTGAGGACAAATGTGTGAATAGAGCTATAGTCAATGGTTTCATTGGCGACTACTTCATTTATGGTTAAAGAAAAAGAAAGAAAAATTCAAGCAAGGAGTAAAGACTTCGAGTCAGGCACTGCTTCCTGGCTTGGAAAAGTAGGTGATTACACCTTGATACATAGTGAGCAGTTCACTGAACCTAGGCCTTAGGACCTTTTCCTGCCCAGGCCCTACTCCACCCACCCCGACACTGGCTTGACAGTAAGGCAGTTTGCACCTAGAGTACCCACTGGCAGAAGGATCTGCTTCTCTGAAGTCAATTTTCTCACAACTTGAGAGGGGGTTGGATGTAGGGCTGATTATCACCTAAAGATGCCATAGGAGTCAGGCAGCTCTTGCTGACAACCCTACCCTATGGTGGTCCCTAGGGCATCCCTTTTACTATGATCTCCCATACCTGGGGCAATTGTTAAGGCCCAATGAGCAGGTCACTGTTTTGCATTTCTATTCATCCCGCGTCTTGGGCTGGAACCCCAGTTCTCCTAAAGAAACCTGGATTTCTAGATTAAGAACACGTCCGTGACAATTAGTGTCCTGCCTCAAAAGAACTGGAACTGGTCCTCCAGGACTCATGTTTGGAAGACAATCAGAAAGGTTCTGGAATATGGAACAGAGCAGTGCTTTGGAGAACTTCAGTAATGAGACAAGAAAGGCTTCCCAACACAGAAGAACTTTGACCACTGGTTCAAGATGACCAACCAGAGGACTTCTTTTGTGTGCCTACTCCCTTGGCTGGTAAGAATAGAAGTCACCCTGCATTCGATCAGAGGTCTTTGTGATTCCTTGTTTCAATGAGACATTCGGAGTCCCAAGGCAGATGACAGTGAACTATAACAGCTGTCATGGAGGTATGATCTTTATTAGTAAAAAGCACTACTTCTGGCATTTCGAATGCATCTCCTGATCTAGTGAATACATTATTCAATCCTCAATGAAGAGAGTATCAATTTGCTTTCTCATGGGAAAGTCAGCAGTATACATTCATAGCCTCATCCTAGAGTTATGTCAACTTTCCTACTCCCTACAATAAAATCTACAGAAATTTGATTATATTGGCATTCCAGATTATGTTGGCGAGGGCGGCCAAGATGGGCAAGTAGGAAGACGCTGAGCTCACCTCTTCACACGAGAACACCAAAATGACATCTGCAAGAAGACCATCAGTGAAAAAGACTGGAACCTATATTGGCGTTCCACAGAAGATTCTGCTGGTCTAGTTTATTACTGACATTGTTTTGTTAGAATTGAAGACCTATGTGCCAGAATGTGGTAGGTAAACCTACAAAGATTCAGGGCCTGCCACATCACTGATGCTTTTAAGTGTCTAGGGCATGCAGGACATCACTTCCTACTTCCAAATTAAAGGACAATTTACTGCACCTTTTATCTCCTACCATGAAGGACGTGTAACTTCAAAATTGGTAGGCCTCTTTGGATTGTAAAGACAGCATATGTCACACTTGGGAATACTGCCCCTAACCATTTTTCCGTGGGCTCCAAAGCCTGCCAGTTTTGAGTACCTGTGGTCTGGCCATTCAAAATACAACCTGAGAGATCTCAGTGTTAGCCACACCCATGGTAGGAATAGATGCAAGTTCCTGCAGAACTCAACAGGAATCTTGATTATATTGACTTTCCACAAAAGGTCTTTCTGGTCCACCTTATCATTGGTGTTATATTGTTAGACCTGGAAATCAGAAGTATCAAGTACTCTGGAACACACCTATGGCCAGAATGTGAGAGGTAACAGCAGACTCCTAAGATTGCAGAATAAGCTCATACATTTGCCCATAGAAAACTTAACTTGGAAATCGGCTCCAAGTATAATACTGAGACTTAATAGAGACTGAATTCCTAGCCATGAAACATCAAGTATGGGTTTAGAACTTCCCATGATGAGCTGGACACTGTAAGACTTAAAAGCATAAGGTCCAATGGGCACCAGTGTTACACAGGTAATAGTGTATTTGTGGAAAGTCCCAAGCAAATCTAAGGTCACATTTAAGTTACAAGAACAAATGACTCCACACCCCCATCATCCCCTATCTCTGTTGCACTCATACCTCTCAGCTCACACCTGTGGCCCCATGAAGAAATCCCTGTGACAAGGAGAGAAAAGTAGAGCCCTGGTTCGTAGACGGATTCATTCACTATGTAACAATGAATTGTTAATGGATGGCTGCAATCTCATGACTCTTTAGAGGATACCCTAAGGAACATTGAGGGAGAATTCTCCCAGTGGGCATGAGTTCAATCAGTACACTTGATCATTTCTTATGAAATGAGGGGGTCTAAGATGGGTATTCAGAATCCCATGCATTAGCAAATGGGTTGGCTGGCTGCTCAGTGTCCTGGAAGCAGCAAGATTAGAGACAAGGAGGTCTGGGGAAGAGGCATGTAGAAGGACTTACGGGAATAGGCACAAGGCCTAAGTTGTTTGTTTGTTTGTTTTTTAAATCAAAAGGCAGTGCCTACCAGATCATTCATCACAGAAGATGTGCTCAGTAAGTGGACAGGATGACTTGTCCAGTAGTCAGCCGGTTTCTGTGCTCAGTCCCCTAGTTGCTTGCAAAACAGTCTACCCATTTCATGGGTCCAATATCATGGCTCCCTCTCAAAGCCATTCTAGCTACTGCCATTGTTTTAAAGCTGGCCTGTCAGCAACAGAAACAGATGTTAAACTTCCATATGGTGCCACTCAGCCTCTTGTTGGCAAGGTGATTACATCTGACCTCTCCCCTCCTGATAGAAGCACCCATCCTTCTGTGATAATTATTCTGGATTTGAATTTACCTTCCATGCCCTGGCACTTCCATGCACAGTGCCTGTGTTAGCACCATTAGGGACTTCCAGAATACCTAACTTACTGCAGAAAAGCCCATATTAAGTCACCTGGAACAAGCGATCCATCTTACAGAGACACATGATTACAGAAACCTTGATTTTATCATATATTAACAAGAAGCTGCCAGACCAGCATGTTACTGAAATGCCCTCTTACATGTCCAGGTAAAGAATCAGTTTGACGATGAACTGCAGAGATGGGGTGTTCTGTAAGAAACCCACCACACAGATCTCCATTTAGGGAAGGACGTGCTGCTTGGTAGGGAGCACAGCCAGCAAGAGCCTCCAGCTAGCTGTCAGTCCCCCAAGGGCAGCCCACATCCAGGGGCCAAGTGAGCCAGAAGTAGAAGTCCCAGCCGTATCAGTCTGGTGTGGGATGACGAACAGAAGATGCCTGCCATGGCACTCTCCACCTCGTTCTTGGTCCATTTTCCATCCCAGTCTGACTTCTGCCTAGACCTTCCTTTGCCCCACTGATCAACATTATATACTCCAAACCCTTGCATTCCTAAGTCAGCATCTCAGAGTATCCTTTCCAGGAAACTCAACCACACAACCACCGTGAAATATCAGTAGCAGTAGACTCAACATGGTCCAATGGGTGTAAGGAATCACACTGGTGATTCCTGCTTTCATAGTCCACCTGAGTTTGCTAACAGTTCAAGACAGGAACTGCAACTTGAAAGCATCATGATCATCACAATGGTGTTGGTGTACTTTGCTAGCAAACTAGTGGCCATTAAATGATGCTGTGTCTCCAAGAGCTAGAATATATGTCTGGGAACCAAGGAGTGGAATTAAGTTTCTCCCTTGTCTTAACACCCAGTGACCCAGTTCGGAAATTTGTGCTTTCCATTTCTACAAGTTAAGTTCAGCAG
>NW_006778171.1:829230-837382 GCF_000442215.2 Lipotes vexillifer | reverse complement strand
ACTTCAGCAGGTCCAGAGGTCCTAGATCTAGATGCTTATACCAAGGGACATAAACAGTGCTCTTTTGTCAGTAGACTATCAAGATTTTCTGCTACATGAGAGGAAAGGGAAAAATGATTCATTGGAATGTTGCTTGGTTCTTCCACACCCAACGTTAAGCATAAATAAGCAATTGCAGCAAACATGGAGTGATAAGATCACCAGGGGTTCAGACCTCTTAGAAGTGAAGGTCTTGGGCACTCACCAAAATAAGCAACTTAAACCAATGGAAGTGCTGGCATCTAGGGTTGAGAGTAGAAGGAGATAAATATTACATCTTATAATGATGGTCCTTATAGACAATCTGCAGCAGTGACTGAAGATCTGGGTGCTCAAAGCTGCCCATCACAGGTAGACATAGAGGTATACCACACAGCTCTCTTCTCGAAAGAGCTTGCTGTCCATCTGTGAGGAGCATGGCTACCCAATAGCCTCCAGCTGTTAGCCCACATTCTTGGAGTGGCTCCAAGCCAACGATGGAGGGAGCCTAGCCATTTCCATCCAGTGTGGGATTCCTCAAACTGGTCCTCTGCTCCAGAGCTCCCTGTGGGACTGGCAGAAAATGTCAGGGACACACTATGGTCTGACAGCTCCCTCTGCATAATCCTGCCTCTTCCCCTTTTTCACAGGTGTTATTCCCCAGTATATCTTCGGCAGTCCTAATTCTCTTGGCATATGCTTCCCAGAGGATAACAGTACAACCACTGTAAAGCATCAGCAGCAGTCTACTCAACATGGTCCAAAGTGTAGGAAGAATCAGGAATGTGATGCTTTCCCCCAGCCCACCCAAGTTCACCAGCAGCTTCGGGAGACCTCTCCAGCACATCCATGGCTTCCCCACCTCAATGCCCGCATGTGTTTGCCTGACTACTTTCTTTGGTACTATGGAAGCTCGCTCTGCCACAAAGTGGAAACTGCAAGGGAGTTAATGTTCTTGAGGGTGCCCACTCCCCAGCTAATGAAGGAGAGATAGTCACTGAGTGACTGTCAACCACCCCATCACATAGGGGTGTTACCAGGTGAGCATTACACAGTACCATATATCAGAGGCTCCCCAGTGGGACTGAACCCCAGATGCCCATAGTAGGAAACCCACTTCAACACAACCTTTGACATTCTCCTTCCCCAGTCCTGCTTTCCTCACTTTCACTTATGCTTTCTGGGATCACCTACCACCCGTATCCTTGTCTCAGTGTCTGCTCTCTAAGAAAGGCAAACTAAAAAGTGTGAATTTTGTGAGATTACAGTCAGATTGAGCCCAAAATTCAGGGACACTCTGTTAGGAATGAAGGTTTGTGCCCCCCCCACCCCAATTCACATATTGAAGCACTAATTCCAGTGTGAAGGCATTAGGAGGTGGGGCCTTGGGAGGAAACTAGGTTTAGATGAGGTCATATAGGTAGGGCCCCCAGGATGGGATTAGTGTCCTTCTAAGAGGGAGGAGACTAGAGTTCCTTTGCATTCTGCTTTATGAAACAAGAGAGTCATCTGCAAGCCAGGAGGAGAGCTCTCACCAGGAAGCCAGTCTCCTGGCACTTCAATCTTGGGCTTCCCAGCATTTTCATCCCTTTAGACCCAGCAGGTCTCTAGCTTTTCAAATTTCCCTTGCCTCCACCCAATCCCAAAATACTGCAGTGCTTCAGCTACACTCTCCCGAGTAGTGTTTCCAGATTCACATCTCTGCTTCTCTGGAAGAAGTCTGGCTCTCAGTGAAGGTGGCCACTGAACAAGGGTGGAGATTGCACTGATGGAGAATGCAGCCTCACCCTCCCTGGCACTGGGCAGAAGTGTGTGTGTGCCTGTCCCCAAGCCCTTCGTGTTCCTCCCTGAGTCTGATCCGGGAGGCTCCCCTCTCAAAGTTGATATCTCAGACAATCTCCCAATCAGTGCACGAAAAAAAGACAATCAATGTTCAAAAGAAAAAATTCTGTTTGCAGATCAGAGCAGCAGCTAAGCCAAGTGTGAAAGGGGCAGAAAGCTAACATTTTTAGAGCTAAGGAGCATTAACCACAGGAATAGTTTAACATTTTGTAAAGATCCTGTTTGAACTCTTTTTTCTGCTTGCCCGTGTATGTCCCTTTAGTAGGTCAAGACAACTTATTCTGTCCTTACCTCTACTGGTAATATACTTGGAGTGCCCTTAGGCTGTTAATGAAATACAGACATTGAAGTTGTTTGCCAGATTCTTCAAATAGTCCTGAAGGATCATTGTCCGTCTGATATCTAGCCAGGCCTGGCCTATGGAATCTCGACCTGGGAGCCTGGGGCTGGGCTCTCACTCCTGGTTCTAGTGTCAACAGAAATCCTCTTTCTAGAGGAAGCAGTTTACTGGCAAGTTAAACCATACGCTTAAGAAATTTCTCTCAACAGTAGAAGATGTCTGGATAGATTTAGATTTTCCTGAAAGCCCAGCGATTGAAATGTAGTTATGGACCACTGGGTATGTTACCAACATGAGATATATGTAAAGTGTGTTTCAATAAATGCTTTAGACTTTGCTAGAATCACTACAAATAGTTGCTGGATATCTAAATTTGAGTCATGAAGTTAGAATTTTATGGTTTACCCCTGTACCCTGAATACTCAAAAATCAAAGATTTAGATTCAAAGTAAAACATGGTAACTGCTACCTCAGATTACTGTGATTTGTCATGTTAGGCTTTTTGAATTTGTAGAAAAAGCCTAACTGCTTCTTATATCCTTTAACAATTTCTGGTGCCTTCGTCAAGTTCAATTTTAAAATCACTGTTCAAAGGGAAGTTTCAGGCTTTATATTAATATTTTAGATAAAAATTTCTCATTACAGATGAAAACTTATACCTGAGGCCACATGAGTAACATCACGAGGTGTTCACAATCTACAGGGTTCTGAAGAAATGAGCTTACCTGCTTAGTGCAGGACCCTGGGCGAGCCAGATCCCAGGCTGTCCGGCAGGAATGGAATCAATTACGCTTCAAAAGGTAGGTGGGCTTGGTAGAGGGGGAAGCAAGTCACACAGGATCAAGATTCCTTGAAGGAAAATGGGGCAAGAGCAAAGATGGTTAGGCAGAGGAAAGATTCCCCAATGATGTCCTCAAAACCCATTCTTTTTTTTTTTCTTAATTAACTAATTTATTTATTTATTTATTTTTGGCTGTGCTGGGTCTTCGATTCTGTGCGAGGGCTTTCTCTAGTTGCGGCGAGCTGGGGCCACTCTTTTTGTTTTTTTTTTTTTACATCTTTATTGGAGTATAATTGCTTTACAATAGTGTGTTAGTTTCTGCTTTATAACAAAGTGAATCAGTTATACATATACATATGTTCCCATATCTCTTCCCTCTTCTGTCTCCCTCCCTCCCACACTCCCTATCCCACCGCTCCAGGTGGTCACAAAGCACTGAGCTGATTTCCCTGTGCTAAGCGGCTGCTTCCCACTAGCTATCTACATTATGTTTGGTAGTGTATATATGTCCATGCCTCTCTCTCGCTTTGTCACAGCTTACCCTTCCGCTTCCTGATATCCACAAGTCCATTCTCTAGTAGGTCTGTGTCTTTATTCCTGTCTTACCCCTAGGTTCTTCATGACATTTTTTTTTCTTAAATTCCATATATATGTGTTAGCATACGGTATTTGTCTTTCTCTCTGACTTACTTCACTCTGTATGACAGACTCTAGGTCATCCAACTCATTACAAATAGCTCAATTTCATTTCTTGTTATGGCTGAGTAATATTCCATTGTATATATGTGCCACATCTTCTTTATCCATTCATCCGATGACGGACACTTAGGTTGTTTCCATCTCCTGGCTACTGTAAATAGAGCTGCAATGAACATTTTGGCACATGACTCTTTTTGAATTATGGTTTTCTCAGGGTATATGCCCAGTAGTGGGATTGCTGGGTCATATGGTAGTTCTATTTGTAGTTTTTTAAGGAACCTCCATACTGTTCTCCACAGTGGCTGTATCAATTTACATTCCCACCAACAGTGCAAGAGGGTTTCCTTTTCTCCACACCTGCTCCAGCATTTATTGCTTCTAGATTTTTTGATGATGGCCATTCTGACTGGTGTGAGATGATATCTCATTGTAGTTTTGACTTGCATTTCTCTAATGATTAGTGATGTTGAGCATTCTTTCATGTGCTTGTTGGCAGTCTGTATATCTTCTTTGGAGAAATGTCTATTTAGGTCTTCTGCCCATTTTTGGATTGGGTTATTTTTTTGTTATTGAGCTGCATGAGCTGCTTATAAATTTTGGAGATTAATCCTTTGTCAGTTGCTTCATTTGCAAATATTTTCTCCCATTCTGAGGGTTGTCTTTTGGTCTGCTTTATGGTTTCCTTTGTTGTGCAAAAGTTTTGAAGTTTCATTAGGTCCCATTTGTTTATTTTTGTTTTTACTTCCATTTCTCTAGGAGGTGGCTCAAAAAGGATCTTGCTGTGATTTATGTCATAGAGTGTTCTGCCTATGTTTTCCTCTAAGAGTTTGATAGTTTCTGGCCTTACATTTAGGTCTTTAATCCATTTTGAGCTTATTTTTGTGTATGGTGTTAGGGAGTGATCTAATCTCATACTTTTACATGTACCTGTCCAGTTTTCCCAGCACCACTTATTGAAGAGGCTATTCTTTCTCCAGTGTACATTCCTGCCTCTTTTATCAAAGATAAGGTGATCATATGTGCGTTGATTGATTGACTTGCGTACATTGAAAAATCCTTGCATTCCCGGAATTAAACCCCACTTGATCGTGGTGTATGATCCTCTTAATGTGCTGTTGGATTCTGTTTGCTAGTATTTTGTTGAGGATTTTTGCATCTATGTTCATCAGTGATACTGGCTTGTAGTTTTCTTTCTTTGTGACATCTTTGTCTGGTTTTGGTATCAAGGTGATGGTGGCCTCGTAGAATGAGTTTGGGAGTGCTCCTCCCTCTGCTATATTTTGGAAGAGTTTGAGAAGAATAGGTGTTAGCTCTTCTCTAAATGTTTGATAGAATTTGCCTGTGAAGCCATCTGGTCCTGGGCTTTTGTTTGTTGGAAGATTTTTAATCACAGTTTCAATTTCAGTGCTTGTGATTGGTCTATTCATATTTTCTATTTCTTCCTGATTCAGTCTTGGCAGGTTGTACATTTCTAAGAATTTGTCCATTTCTTCCAGGTTGTCGATTTTATTGGCATAGTTGCTTGTAGTCATCTCTCATGATCCTTTGTATTTCTGCAGTGTCAGTTGTTACTTCTCCTTTTTCATTTCTAATTCTATTGATTTGAGTCTTCTCCCTTTTTTTCTTGATGAGTCTGGCTAATGGTTTATCTATTTTGCTTATCTTCTCAAAGAACCAGCTTTTAGTTTTATTGATCTCTGCTATCATTTCCTTCATTTCTTTTTCATTTATTTCTGATCTGATTTTTATGATTTCTTTCCTTCTGCTAACATTGGGGGTTTTTTGTTCTTCTTTCTCTAATTGCTTTAGGTGCCAGGTGAGGTTGTTTATTCAAGATGTTTCCTGTTTCTTAAGGTAGGATTGTATTGCTATAAACTTCCCTCTTAGAACTGCTTTTGCTGCATCCCATAGATTTTGGGTCATCGTGTCTCCATTGTCATTTGTTCCTAGGTATTTTTTGATTTCTTCTTTGATTTCTTCAGTGATCACTTCATTATTAAGTAGTGTATTGCTTAGCCTCCATGTGTTTGTACTTTTTACAGATTTTTTCCTGTAATTGATAACCAGTCTCATAGCATTGTGGTCTTAAAAGATACTTGATACAATTTCAATTTTCTTAAATTTACCAAGGTTTGATTTGTGACCCAAGATATGATCTATCCTGGAGAATGTTCCATGAGCACTTGAGAAAAATGTGTATTCTGTTGTTTTTGGATGGAATGTCCTATACATATCAATTAAGTCCATCTTGTTTAATGTACCATTTAAAGCTTGTGTTTCCTTATTTATTTTCATTTTGGATGATCTGTCCATTGGTGAAAGTGGGGTGTTAAAATCCCCTACTATGAATGTGTTACTGTCGATTTCCCCTTTTATGGCTGTTAGTATTTGCCTTATGTATTGAGGTGCTCCTATGTTGGGTGCATAAATATTTACAATTGTTATATCTTCTTCTTGGATCGATCCCTTGATCATTATGTAGTGTCCTTCTTTGTCTCTTCTAATAGTCTTTATTTTAAAGTCTATTTTGTCTGATATGAGAATTGCTACTCCAGCTTTCTTTTGGTTTCCATTTGCATGAAATATCTTTTTCCATCCCCTTACTTTCAGCCTGTATGTGTCTCTAGGTCTGAAGTGGGTCTCTTGTAGACAGCAAATATATGGATCTTGCTTTTGTATCCATTCAGCCAATCTGTGTCTTTTGGTGGGAGCATTTAGTCCATTTACATTTAAGGTAATTATCGATATGTACATTCCTATTCCCATTTTCTTAATTGTTTTGGGTTCGTTATTGTTAGGTCTTTTCCTTCTCTTGTGTTTCTTGCCTAGAGAAGTTCCTTTAGCAGTTGCTGTAAAGATGGTTTGGTGGTGCTGAACTCTCTCAGCTTTTGCTTCTGTAAAGGTTTTAATTTCTCCATCAAATCTGAATGAGATCCTTGCTGGGTAGAGTAATCTTGGTTGCAGGTTTTTCTCCTTCATCACTTTCAGTATGTCCTGCCACTCCCTTCTGGCTTGTAGAGTTTCTGCTGAGAGATCAGCTGTTAACCTTATGGGGATTCCCTTGTGTGTTATTTGTTGTTTTTCCCTTGCTGCTTTTAATATGCTTTCTTTGTATTTAGTTTTTGACAGTTTGATTAATATGTGTCTTGGCGTATTTCTCCTTGAATTTATCCTGTATGGGACTCTCTGTGCTTCCTGGACTTGATTAACGATTTCCTTTCCCATATTAGGGAAGTTTTCAACTATAATCTCTTCAAATATTTTCTCAGTCCCTTTCTTTTTCTCTTCTTCTTCTGGAACCCCTATAATTCGAATGTTGGTGCGTTTAATGTTGTCCCAGAGGTCTCTGAGACTGTCCTCAGTTCTTTTCATTCTTTTTTCTTTATTCTGCTCTGCAGTAGTTATTTCCACTATTTTATCTTCCAGGTCACTTATCCGTTCTTCTGCCTCATTTATTCTGCTATTGATCCCATCTAGAGTATTTTTCATTTCATTTATTGTGTTGTTCATCATTGTCTGTTTCATCTTTATTTCTTCTAGGTCCTTGTTAACTGCTTCTTGCATTTTGTCCATTCTATTTCCAAGATTTTGGATCATCTTTACTATCATTATTCTGAACTCTTTTTCAGGTAGACTGCCTATTTCCTCTTCATTTGTTAGGTCTGGTGGGTTTTTATCCTGCTCCTTCATCTGCTGTGTGTTTTTCTGTCTTCTCATTTTGCTTATCTTACTGTGATTGGGTTCACCTTTTTGCAGGCTGCAAGTTCGTAGCTCCCGTTGTTTTTGATGTCTGTCTCCAGTGGCTAAGGTTGGTTCAGTGCGTTGTGTAGGCTTCCTGGTGGAGGGGACTAGTGGCTGTGTTGTGGTGTATGAGGCTAGATCTTGTCTCTCTAGTGGGCAGGTCCACGTCTGGTGGTGTGTTTTGGGGTGTCTGTGGACTTATTATGATTTTAGGCAGCCTCTCTGCTAATGGGTGGGGTTGTGTTCCTGTCTTGCTAGTTGTTTGGCATAGGATGTTCAGCACTGTAGCTTGCTGGTCATTGAGTGAAGCTGGGTGCTGGTGTTGAGATGGAGATCTCTGGGAGATTTTCGCCATTTGATATTATGTGGGGCTGGGAGGTCTCTTCTTGACGAGTGTTCTGAAGTTGGCTCTCCCACCTCAGAGGAAGAGCACTGACTCCTGGCTGCAGCACCAAGAGCCTTTCATCCACACAGCTCAGAATAAAAGGGAGAAAAAGTAGAAAGAAAGAATTAGTAGAAGTAGAAAGAAAGAAAGGAGGAAGGGAGGGAGGGAGGGAGGAAGGAACGAGGGAAGGAAGGAAAAAAGAAAGAAAGACGATAAAGTAAAATAAAATAAAGTAAGATAAAATATAATAAAGTTATTAAAATTAAAAAATAATTATAAAGAAAAAAAAGCGGACGGAAAGAACCCTAGGACAAATGATGGAAGCAAAGCTATACAGACAAAATCT
>NW_006778171.1:824000-828842 GCF_000442215.2 Lipotes vexillifer | reverse complement strand
TGGCGGGCTGCACAGGCTCCCCGGAAGTGGGGTGTGGATAGTGACCTGTGCTCGCACACAGGCTTCTTGGTGGCGACAGCAGCAGCCTTAGTGTCTCATGCCCATCTCTGGGGTCCGCGCTTTTAGCCGCGGCTCACCCGTCTCTGGAGCTCCTTTAAGCCGCGCTCTTAATCCTCTCTCCTCGTGCACCAGGAAGCAAAGAGGGAAGAAAAAGTCTCCTGCCTCTTCGGCAGGTCCAGACTTTTCCCCGGACTCTCTCCCGTCTAGCCGTGGCGCACTAACCCCCTGCAGGCTGTGTTCATGCCGCCAACCCCAGTACTCTCCCTGCGCTCCAACCGAAGCCCCAGCCTCAGCTCCCAGCCCCGCCCCGCCCGCCCCAGCGCGTGAGCACACAAGCCTCTCGGGCTGGTGAGTGCCGGTCGGCACCGATCCTCTGTTCGGGAATCTCTCCCCGCTTTGCCCTCCGCACCCCTGTTGCTGCGCTCTCCTCCGCGGCCCCGAAGCTTCCGCCACCCGCAGTCTCCGCCCATGAAGGGGCTTCCTAGAGTGTGGAAACCTTTCCTCCTTCACAGCTCCCTCCCACTGGTGCCGGTCCCATCCCTATCCTATTGTCTCTGTTTATTCTTTTTTCTTTTGCCTTACCCAGGTACGTGGGGGATTTCTTGCCTTTTGGGAGGTCTGAGGTCTTCTGCCAGCGTTCAGTAGGTGTTCTGTAGGAGTTGTTCCACGTGTAGATGTATTTCTGGTGTATCTGTGGGGAGGAAGGTGATCTCCGCATCTTACTCTTCCGCCATCTTCCCGGAAGTTCCGAGCTGGGGCCACTCTTCATCGCGGTGCACGGGCCTCTCACTGTCGCGGCCTCTCTTGTTGTGGAGCACAGGCTCCAGACGTGCAGGCTCAGTAGTTGTGGCTCACAGGCCCAGTTTCTCCGCGGCATGTGGGATCCTCCCCGACGAGGACTCGAACCCGTGTGCCCTGCATTGGTAGGCAGATTCTCAACCACTGTGCCACAAGGGAAGCCCCAAAACCCATTCTTGAGTCCCCAGTTTCCCGGCCGGGCTGCTGGCTGAGGGGAGCCCTTTGGCACCACCTGGTGGCCCGAGGGCATCACAACAGCAGACATGGAGAGCAGAAGCCTGTGGAAGCTTGACATTCTGGTCTCCCAAGCCCACCCTGGGAGATGCTATGCTCCCTACGAATATCAGACCTTGACCTAGACAACCGAAATCCTGGAACATCCCTAAAACCTACTCAGCACTAGGGTAGGCCTGGGCACGTCTTTTCTCTAGCTGCATCTTCTCTGCTGGCCCTGCATCAGCCTCAGGGCTGGGGTAGCCCTGGCTAGGCTCACCACATGACCCCCTGGCCAGAGAGCACCAGAACACAGACCCCTAAGGAGATCCCAACCACGTCCAACTTGAAGCAGCTGGATGAGCCAGAGATGCTGTTCACAGGCAGCAAGACATGCTAAGATGAGACAAGCCCATCTCTGGAGAAGCTGGAAATGCTTTCTCTTTAACATGAAGGCACCCAGTCACATCAAGCTAAGCAGGGCTTGGGAGAAGTCCTCTCCCAGATCCAACCTGCAGGTGGAGTGGTCCTGGTGACCAGGGCCTGAAATTAACGTCCCTGCTTAGATGGTTTCTATGCTCACTGTTTATCAGACCTATGAGTGACATGCATCACCTGCTTGTCACAGTCAGCATCCCATGACCACCTCTAATACACCCGACTATATTAACTGCCTCAGGTGAGGCTTGGAGAGCATTTAATCAAGAACAAATTGCACGGAGTCAAGGAGATGGTTCTGCGTACATATTACGCTATGCTCACTATGTATGTTTATGTCTAAGTATGTTCCTAATAAGAGATCTTAAAATTCACTTTATCGGGCTTCCTTGGTGGTGCAGTGGTTAAGAATCCGCCTGCCAATGCAGGGGACACGGGTTCGAGCCCTGGTCCGGGAAGATCCCACATGCCGTGGAACATGCGTGCACCACAACTACTGAGCCTGCACTCTAGAGCCCATGAGCCACAACTACTGAAGCCCCATGCCACAAGTACTGCAGCCCCATGCCACAACTACTGAAGCCCGCACGCCTAGAGCCTGTGCTCCCCAACAAGAGAAGCCACTGCAGTGAGAAGCCCATGCATCGCAACGAAGAATAGCCCCCACTCGCCACAACTAGGGAAAGCCCACATGCAGCAACGAAGACCCAATGCAGCCAAAAATAAATCAAATAAATAAATTTATTTTAAAAATTCACTTCGTCATGCAATAACCAGAGGGAATAAAGTAATTTCTATGGTTCATTCCTTTCCTTAGCAGTAATGTGTGAAGAACAAAGGGTCAGAAATATGGGGGCAGAGCAGCATTTATACTTTCCATTCCAAGTCATGGACAAGGACAGTCTAGTTTGAAAGCCCATAACCCTGCCCAAGTTGACAAAGCTGACAGGTATTTTCCAAGGATGGCTTCAGTGTATATTTTGAAACTATAATATACCCACAGTACAAGAACAGCAAAAGTGAATTGCCTAACGAGCCAGTTAAGGTGGTGATTTTGTCAAATCCACTCACTGCCATCTGGCAGAAGTGATACATTTCAAAGTTTCACAGAAAAAAAAACATGATCCTTAATATAAACCCCTTGTTATATACAGGTAAGTCAAAGGGCTTCATGTAAATGTTTACTCTTCAATCACAATTTACACTATTGGGGTCGCTCTCGCCTTCTGAAATGGCCCACACTCTGTCTATGGAGTGTGTCTCTCTATATAAACATTTTCACTTAAAGAAACCAATTTACACTATTGGAAGCTCAGAAAGTCAGGTCACATATCACAGATGACCCTGAAGAACTTGGTTAACCTGCAGATTGCTTTTATAGCCCTACCCACCTACACCTCCCCAAAGCTGCATCATGGCCCAGCCCCCAGCAGTGCTGGCACTTGACTACCAAATGGAGACCAGTAGGGGACACATGTGACAAGTTCTGGCCACTCTGACAGCCTCCTCCCCTCTGTGAGAGCAAGGGGCTCAATCCTCTCTTCAGTCTCTCGGCCAACAGCTCCCTCTGGCCAGAGCCCCTCAGCACAAGGACCGGCACCCCCTCCTCTGCAGGCCCACAGACTATGTTTCAGAAGCAGGAATTATTCTACGAGAGTGAACTCAGACTCAACAGGGATGGTAACTCCTTGGAGATTCTCTGGGCTCTGAGGGGCACAAGCCCAGGGGTTATAAGGATGCCCCATGTTTAGTGCTGGGGTAGAGAGGGCAAGCCGTCGGGCAGTGCACGTCCTCTCCATTCTGCACGGCCACTCGGGTGGGCACACTGGCCCCCATCAGGTGAACACACAGCTTGTACTTGAGGCTGACCTTCAAAGAAAGGACTTGGGAATCCAACCTCTCCTTACCAGCAGGTGCCCCAGACGGTTGTACCAAGTTATCAAAAATGCCTCCATGGCCCCCACAGCCCTTTCTGGGTACTTCTCTCACCAGGAAAGACAGGTCCAGCCACAGAAAACCATCCAGGACCCCCAGACTCAGTCACTCCAGGGCAGGTAGGTGGTGGAGGGCAGGAGATCACACACCAGGATAGCTTCACAGGTACACCTCATCTATGTGCTCCACTTCATTGCATTTCCCTTTTTGTTTTTAAACAAATTGCAGGTTTGTGGCAACCCTGCATTGAGCAAGTATCAGCACCATTTTTCCAACAACATGTGTTCACTGCATGTCTGTCACAATGTGATTCTCACAATATTTCGAAGTTCATTATTGTATTTGGTACGGTGATCTCTGATCAGTGATCTTTGATGTTGTTATTATAGTTGTTTGGGGGCACCATGAACTGCACCCATATAACTGTATTCTGACGGCTCTACCAACTGGCCACTCCACCATATCTCCCCCTCTCTTTGTGCCTCTAAAGTTCCTGAGATACAACAGCATTGAAATTAGGCCAATGAATGAACTCTTAGAGGCCACTGTAGTGCTAAATGAAAGGAAGGGTCGCATGTCTCACCTTAAACTGAGAGCTAGAATGATTAAGCTTAGTGAGGAAGGCATGTCAAAAGCTGAGAGGGGCCAAAAGCTACTAGTTCTCTCGTGCCAAACAGTTAGCCAAGTTGTGAATGCAACGGAAAAGTTTTTGAAGGAAATTGAAAGTGCTCCTCCAGTGAACGCGAACGCACAAAGCAAGTTCAACAGCCTTATTGCTGACATGGAGAAAGTTTTCCTGCTCTGGATAGAAGAGCAAACCAGCCACAACATTCCCTTAAGCCAGAGCCTAATCCAGAGCAAGGCCCTAACTCTCTTCAATATGAAGTCAGGGAGGTGAGGAAGCTGCATAAGTTTGAACCAACAGGCAGAGGTTGGTTCAGGAGGTTTAAGGAAAGAATCCGTCTTCCCTAACTTAGAAGTGCAAGAGGAAGTAACAACTGATGATGTAGAAGCTGCAGCAAGTTATCCAAAAGATCTAGCTAAGATCACTAATGAAGGTGGCTACACTAAACAGATTTTTTTAATGCAGAAAAAACAGCCTCATATTAGAGAATCTCATAGCTGAAGAGAAGTCAACGCCTGGCTTCAAAGCTTTAAGACAGGCTGACTCTTGTTCGACACTCATGCAGCTGGGGAATAAGTTGATGCCAATGTTCATTTGTGATTTCAAAAATCCTAGGCCCTGGGGCTTCCCTGGTGGCGCAGTGGTTGAGAGTCCACCTGCTGCTGCAGGGGACACGGGTTCGTGCTCCGGTCCGGGAAAATCCCACATGCCGCGGAGCGGCTGGGCCCGTGAGCCATGGCCGCTGAGCCTGCGCGTCCGGAGCCTGTGCTCCG
>NW_006778171.1:791837-823841 GCF_000442215.2 Lipotes vexillifer | reverse complement strand
CCCAAAAAAAAAAAAAAAAAAAAAAAATCCTAGGCCCTTAATTATGCTAAATGGACTCTGCCTGTGCTCTGTAAATGGCACAAAGCCCAAATGACAGCATATTTTGTTAACATGGTTTCCTGAATATTTTAACTTTTGAGACCTACTGCTCAGAAAAAGATTCTTTCCAAAATATTATTGCCCATTGACAATACACCTGGTCACCCAAGAGCTCTGATGGAGATGTAAGAGAGTTATGTTATTTTCATGCCTGGTAACAACATCCATTCTGCAACCATGGATCAAGAAGTCATTTTGACTTTCAAGTCTCATTATTTTAAAAACATTTCGTAAGGCTATAGCTGCCATGAGGAGTGATTCCTCTGAATCTGGGCAAAGTACATGAACTTTCTGGAAAGGATTTGCCATTCTAGATGCCATGAAGAACAATCTGTCATTCGTGGGAAGAGGTCAAATAAACATTCAAAGGAATTTGGAAGAAGTCGATTCCAACACTCATGGATGACTGAGGGGTTCAAGACTTCAGCAGAGGAAGTAACTATGGAGGTGATAGAAGTAGCGGGAGAACTAGAGTGAGGTGGAGCCTGAAGATATGACCAAATTGCTGCGGTCTATAACACTTTAACGGATGAAGAGTTGCTTCTTAGAGAAGAGAAAGGATCTACCTGGTGAAGATGCCATGAAGACTATTGAAATGACAAACGATTTAGAATTTAACAGCAACTTAGTCAATAAAAGCAGCAGCAGCAGAACTTCAGAGGACTGACTCAAGTTTTGAAAGTTCTATGAGTAAAATGCCAAACAGCATTTCATGCTACAGAGAAATCGTGAAAGAGGGTCAACGTGGCAGGCTTCATTGTCGTCTTAAGACATCGCCACAGCTACCCAACTTTCAGCAATCACCACCCTGATAAGTCAATGGCCATCAACATCGAGGTGAGACTCCCCACCAGCAAGAAGGTTATTACTCACTGAAGGTTCAGGTGGTTAGCAATTTTTAGCAATAAGGAATTTAATGTACATGTTATTGCACACTTAATAGACTACAGTGTAGTCTAAACAACTTTTATCCTCATTGGAAAACCAAAAAACGTGTGACACTGATCTTCGCTTCTTTGTGGTGGTCTGGAACTGAACCTGCAGTATCTCCAGGTATGCCTATAATGCATAGAACTGGCCCCCTTCCAGGATTCCTGTAAGGATGTAAACTTTCAATGGCCAGTCAGTCCAAAGAACTTCTAAAAGCATGATAAAAACTCTCCAGTCTTGATTCTGAAAGATGGGATTAAAACTAATACTTCTATTTTTACTCATCACTAGACAGACCCTCTACCCCCAGGTATAGAGGACAAGGCCTGGAAAGATCCCCCCAAATCAAAGGATAAGCATCATGGTGAACCACTCAAGGCTCAAGACTGGCTGCATAAGGGAAGTCAGGCATGTTCCTAAGTGTTACAGAGTACAGCAGGCAATCTCCTGAGGCAGAAACAAGATGCTATTGAAGAGCTGCAACATGGTTTCTATTTTCTGCCATTGGATAAGGAGTCACTGGCTTAAAAATCTACTTAACAGGGAAGATCTTCATATAAGAATTCATTGAGAAAAGGACTGAGCTTTCAGTTCTATTGACTCTTAACAACCAATGATCCACAACTGTCCTTGAAGAAAGAATCTTGACCCCCTGAATGGATGGCTGGGCTTCCTCTTCCAGAGGTTAATGTAGCAGATATGACCTTCCTAGATGTTCAGTTTCAAGTATGAAACTACAAGGAGTTGATTTTGTCACCTGTGGGGGGTCTTATTCCAAAAGGACCTTAGGACCTTATGTCTTCTACATAGAAGCACCTCCAGAACCAGTTCATTGTTTGACAGCTCTTCAAAGTGCTAAGCACAGAATTACCATTTGACCTAGTCATTCCTGTTAAACACTCAAAAGAACTGAAAACATGGATTTCAGCAGTTACCTGTACACCAGTAATGACTGCAACATTCACAAGAGCCAAGATGTGGAAACTCCATTATCCATCAACAAGTGAAGAGAAATAAAACTTGGTATATCCAGGCAATGGATTGTTATTCAGACCCAAGAAAGGATTGAATTTCTGACACATTGTACAATGTGGATGAAATTTGAAATTATTTAGAATAAATAAGCCAGACAAAAGGACAAATGCTTTGTGATCAAATGACATGAAATAGAGAATAAACAAGTTAATTAATAGATTAGAGGTTGCCAAGGGCTGGAGACGGGGGGAATGGGAGTCATTGCTTAATAGTTGCAGAGTTTTTGTAGAGTGTTGAACAAGTTCTCAAATTACCCTAACAATATCAGTAATGATTGCCACCGATTGCATACTGATTGTAATGATTGTATACTGTATGCTTAAGATAGTTCAAGTGGCAAATTTTATGTTGTAGGTATTTTATCACAAAAGATGCTTTGGGGCAAAAAACAGCTCACCTACTTCAGGATGAGATAGCTAAAAGCTCAGCTGTTATAGACAATGTTTCTATGCCCCTTAAAGTTCATATGTTGAACTCCTAAACCTCAGTGTGATGCCCCCCTATAGTTCATATGTTGAACTCCTAACCCTCAGTGTGATGGTATTTGGAGGTGGGGGGCTCTGAGAGTATTAGGCTTAGATGGGGTCACAAAGGTAGAGCCCATGATGGGGCCAGTGCCCTTTTACTGCAAGGAAGAGACCAAAGTGAAGAATCAAAAGGAAACTCCAAGTGTCCTTAACAGATGAATAGAAACGAAGGGTGATACATGTATGCCAGGTCTCTTTCAGCCATTAGAAAGAAGTAATGTTGACACATGTAACAAATGTGGATAAACCTCAAAGATTCTAAGTGAAGCAGACACAAGGACACGATGTGGCCTTATTCCACTTGTACCAGAGCGCCCTGAGGAGTTTCCCCAGCTGTGTGGCTCTTTCACATGCCTTGAAGCCACACATCTCACCATGACGACATAAACCCAGGAGCCCATGAGGAGGCAGCCAGGACCCAGACACCTAGAAAGCGCCATCTGGTGACAATTCAGAAGGCGTCTCCCTGTAAAACCAAGGGTAGCCATCAGCTAGAGCCATTGAACTGTAACTTGCTTCATCATCTGTAAGATGCCCTCACTGGTCAACTCGCTTTGTTTACCAAAATGTGCATATCCTCCCAGCATCACGTAGTCTAAAGTTAGAAGACCCCTTCACCAGCCCTATAGATAGTATCTGACATAGGATTCAAGATGTTAGTGTACAAGTTGTTTTCCAAGAACTTGGAGCCAGCTGTTGTCTAGTTCCAGCCCCAGCAGTGAAGACTGGTTAAGAACATCAACCCTCCAAATGGGCATGTGCGAGTGCGCCCATCCAAAAGGATGGCCTTTTGACATCAAAGGGCTAAAAACTCCCTCAGATCCTACTGCCATTTTCCAAACATGCATCCCATGAAGAAGCCTGTAGCTTAGCTGCACCTGCGCAGGACAGTGACTACCTCACCTCTTCCTTATTTCCAATCACCATACCCCACGCTCCCCAGGCCACCCTGCTTCTTTGTCCCATAAATACCCTGAGCCCCTCCCCATTGGGGAGGTGGATTAGAGATTCATCCTGTCTCCTTGCTTGGCTTCCTCAGGGACAAACCTTTCCTCTGCTGTAAGTCTCTGCATCTCAGCATTTGGCTTGCAGGGCTTCGGGCTAAGGATCCCAGTTCGGTAACACCCGTGCATCATGCCCGAGTCCACATTTGAAGACTCTTCCCCTTATTCTCAGTAACCCAGACATCCTTCCCTCCACCTCCACTTAAAGGGGCAACATTTGCCGCAAAAAGCACCTGGACATGCGAAAGCTGAGGGAACAGGAACCTTGAGAAACATGCCCCTTACAGACAGGAGGCAGGCGTTTCTGGAACCCAGGGGTCACAAGACAGCCCCCATGGGGCCAGTGAATCCTGTCCAACCAGGGACTTAGTGAAACCACACCCCACCTCCTCATGCAGCAGCACAGGCTCAGTCCTGCCTGAACACCTCGGGTTAGGCTGCACCAAACTTTTGGTGGGAGAGGAGGAGCTAAGGAAAGCCTGCTTCCCTGTCCCTAGTGAGCTCACAAGAGAGACAGCAGATAAGGCCCAGTGTGATCCTGAAGCAACAGAACCTACGGAACAACTGAGCCAGATCACATAAGAGGCAACATGCAAGCACTCAACACCCCTGGGAGGCTCCAAGGAAACTTCATGCTGAGCACCAGAAACACCGCTGTTATCAGCACATTGTCCGTCCCGCCTTCAGGGAGCTTGCAGTCTGGCAGAGACTGTAACTGAGAAGGTACAACTTTGACATCAGGTGACAAGTAGCAGCAAGTCCTGCAAGTTCACCATCATGGCATCCGAGCACTGTGGGGCACCGACTCCAGGGAGGGAGGGTCCCACTTCCACTGGGACCCCTACAGAAGCACTCCCCTGGATCCTGGCTGCAGTCCACACTGTCTGCCAGCCTCTCTCCCCATCACGGCTCCAGGACACCACCCTCAGTGCTTCTCCAGATTTGCTTAGTACACAAACCTGGCAAAAGAAAGTAGAAATAATTCTGAAAGACTAAAACTAAGGTATATCATTAAGTACCATGCAAAGGGCAACTAAGAGGCAGAGGCATTCAGTGACGTTATCAGATTTCCAGATTATGGCCTTGACTCCTGTCACCAAGTTCCCTCTCCCAAGGCAGGCGTTCTCTGCCTCCTGGTGTTTGTAGCAGGTGGGTAGGAAAAGCCAGACCTCTCACACGCATCTGCCCCAGAAGCTCTCCCAGCACAGCGAACTGCTTCTCACACATCTCGTGGGAAGAGGCCGACCCAGCCTGGACCACAAGGAATGTCCATTTTGAGGCCCCCAACATCCACCCAGGGCAAAATTCCTAGGTTTAAAAAGAGATTCTTCAGTTTAGGAAGTCCTTTGTCTTGCTCTGACCTCAAGCTCCAAGGTGCCTCTCACTCGTAAAGGCACGTGTGGGAAGAACTCCACGTCCACTGGAGCGACTGCCCCCCAAACCACCTGCCATAATCATCCCCAGCACCACCACCCTAAGCAGATAGAGTCCCCCGTAAGTCTGGACTGCCATGCGCCAGGGCATCAGACTTTACCAAGAAACTCTTGAATTTCTTGTGCCCGATCTTTTTTTCTAGGCGGTCCAGGAAGACCATTAGGACTGTAGCCTGTCCTGGGCCCCAGGGTGCAGCCATCAGAACTTTGCAGGCGGCAGGTGTGGCCGCCCTGCTTGGCGTGTTCAGAGGCTGAGCTGTGTGCCATTGGGGGTGCTGAGCGCCCAGCAGAGGACACAGCTCGTCCTCTTCCCAGGAGTCCGAACCTTGGACATTTTGTCCTGGGATAAGTTTCCCAAACATACGCACCTGAGAAAATGAAGGGCTGGAGAGACCATTCCTAGGTCTTGTCCCCCATTTCAGCCAGTTACCATGAAGTCAGCAGCAACCTATAATGTTCACCTACATCCCCTTCCTTCTGTTTAAGGGGAAACACGGCAATTCCATTACAGCCAAGAAAACTCAGTATCCGTTTATCGAATCTTCAACTACACCCACCCACCACGCAAACCCCAGCACTGGCTCACAGCTCCCTCCCTGTGGTGTCCTTTCCCAGCTGTTAGCACCACCTCCAGGGCCCCTGTGCCCACCTGCCTCAAAAGTCGGGACATTCTCTGCATCTGCAAGGTGGTCAAGGTTTTAAAATCAGATTATGTTGCTTGGCAGTTCCAGACGTGTTTTCTGGGTGGGGCCTGTGAAGCATAGCTTGGTTTTATTTCAGGGTTGTCATTCCCATAGGGAGGACGTGGCCCAGGGCCTACCTGGACCCTCAGATTCCAGGCTCCAGGATCGGGAGGGAGCCACTTGCAAAGGGATTTACTGGCAGGGGCAGCTGGCACCCTTCTGCCCATCTCAGCCAGTTGACCCAACTCTCCCAGGATTGGGTCTCTGATCCCCCCATCGCACCATTGTCCACATTCAGGCACTGCCAGTGGGAGAGACTGGGGCGCCCACCTCATCTGGGGGAGGTCCCATGATGCAGGACCACAAGAGGTAAAGCCAACCTCTGCAGCTTTACCCTCACAACGGAGGATTTTTAAAAGGAGGCATTTGTTCTTATAGTTCTTTTGGATTTAACTTCATCTGAGCCCATCACAACCTGGTAGCATCCAGATCTCCACAGCCAGCCTCATTTCTCACTATCTCACCTACCCGTAATTTATTGCACATGCAATTCAGTTGCCAACATCAAGTCATATTTGGAAAGAGGACACCAACAGACCAGCTAACAAGACATCTCATGATTCAACAGGAAAGTTGGAACAGCATCTGCCAGTTTCCAGGCCAGCCTTGCGTCTGTCTCTATAGCCCTCCCAGGCCATCTCCACCCAGAAGGGAGGTTTCTTCATCAGCAGCAGTAGAGCATTAGCATGACAGATGGCCAGCAGAGAATTGACCAAGGCACAGAAGAGCAACTTCAGCAAAGACCAGGGTGAGGCAGTCCCATCGAGGTGCCAGCAGCACGAGGTGCTGTCCCCACAAAAGTCAGATTCCTGGCCACGAAGACTTCAGAACAATTCACAGAGGACCCATCTTTATTTTCTATCTTATACTCAATGTCTTCAGTATAACCCACTGAAGAATAGATGCTGTGACCTGAATGTTAGGATTCTTGGCCCACCTAAATGGGCCATGCCTGGGGTTGTGGAGGATCGACATTTCTGACCATTAAAATTTAATAGGATTTTCATCACTGTCTTGCAAAAAAATCTCCACGCCGAATCAGACGAACTTATCTACAGCAAACAAAAGCGAAAACATTAAACCCCAGTGAGGTTTGTGCAGCAGGATTCACACTAACTGAAACGCTGAAGGTACCTCCACATTGATTCCCTTTGCCCTCCAGTGAGGCTTTGGACACATATGAAAGGAAAGGACTCATTATGTTTAGTGAGTGGATGAGGTTTTTCTCCAGCGTGAGCCAATTTTTCCCCAAAGGATGTAGCAAGATGGGAACCGACAGGATTATTCTCCAAGGTGGATAATCACATGTATCCTAAAGGATAAGCATTCAAGGTGCTCCCACATTTACTGAGTTTGGAGAGTCACTCCCATGGGACCACTAGCCCCACATTCCCTATAGTCCTGGTGTTTTCTGGGGTGTGTTTCGGGACGAGTGCTCACTTAAGGCTGTTCACATGGATGACTTTCAGGGAATTTCTCTAATGACAGTTACTCCATATCCTACGGGATAAGGAACCACTGAATCCGAGTTACTGCATGAATTCGTAGGGTCTTCGTCCAAATAGGATTGAAACTGGAGCAGGAATCATATACCCAGACCAAGACTCCATCCCCCAGCTCAGGCATCTGTATGCTAACAAAAGATCCAGCAAGGCTCTGTTTTCTTTGAATTCCACAGCCAGGCCCCCATAGCCTATTGGTCCTTATCACCAGCCTAGCAACCCCTGCATGACAGGCAGGGTCTGAAGAAGCTTAGCACATGTAGGGTATAAACACCTGCTACTCTGAGATTGATAGTTTGCTTCAATGGGGTCCTGAGACAACTGAGTCAGCTCCCCAGCTACTCAGGACAGGGGACAGTCAAATCCTGGGCCAGGGAGGCCAAGACTCAAGGGTGGAGCCTCTATGCTCCTGATCTGCTCATCTGTTCTGGCTCGCAGAGAGCAGGCTCTGAAAGTCAGCCAGCGGTGCATCCCTGAGCAGGTTTTTCTGGATGAATTCTAAGCTCAGGGGTCTATTTCACTAGGATCACCCTCTGGAGGGCTCTGTAGAGCTTACTGTGCCACACTCCTTCCATCCCACACCATCTTAATAAGTCTGAGTTTTCCTACTGAGTACAGCCCCAGCAAGGGGGGGCCAACCAAAGGCATCACGGAGACTCATTCAGTACACGACAGCCAGTTGGGCTCCTTTCTGGGTCACAAGCTCTGGTGCTGTGTCCTCCTGTCACTACCTGCTTTCAAGCCTCTTTAGACCCTGACAAGGAAAATCTGCTCAAATCCTGAGCTCTGCTTAGACTGAGGTTGCAGACAAGTGTGCCTCAAGTGAGTCAGATTAAACTCCTTTTCTGTTTTAAACCCAGATGGAGCCTAGCACCTCAGGACACTAGTCAAGGCCACGTCTGATACTCCAGCTGCTCTGAGTCCAGACACCCATGCAGGTTAAAGCCAGTCATAGCCATAAGAGCTGCCAGCACGGACACAGAGTCATACTCCGGCATACGCAGCCCCCGTCTACACCAAGGAGCATCCAGAGCAGCGAATACCAGCAGCCCCTCACAGCCACACCAGGAAGGTCATTTTTTTTTTTTTTTTTTTTTGTGGTACGCAGGCCTCTCACCGCCGTGGCCCCTCCCGTTGCGGAGCACAGGCTCTGGACGCGCAGGTTAAGTGGCCATGGCTCACGGGCCCAGCCCCTCCGCGGCATGTGGGATCTTCCGGGACCGGGGCACAAACCCGTGTCCCCTGCATTGGCAGGCAGACCCCCAACCACTGCGCCACCATGGAAGCCCCGGAAGCTCATTCTTACAGGCTGGCCTCCAGCTTCACCTGGATCATGAAAACAATGCCCTTGGTGAGAAGTTAATGCCATACCAGCCCAGAGTCTGAGACAAGTTCTCCCCACAGAGCTTTACCATTACAAAAGGGGCTCATCTATGTGTCATTAGTTCCTGCAGGGCACTGCCTTCTAGAAACCTCAAGGGCAAGGAAATGAAGGTTGGATTTGGGCACCAAAGCTCCACCCCACATACAGGAGGCCTGGATTGGGTGAGTTTACAGGAGGAAAAGTATACTGCAGGACTCAGTGCAGTCACGGATCCAGCACCAAGAAAGCCAGAGCCAGAAGCCAGGGCCTGGAAGACCGTGACTGGCACCCAGGCAGGAGTCTTGTGAGGTTTTCCTGCCAAAAAGCCTCAAAAGGTTTGCCTCAATTTGCATACTGTAACCCCTAAAGTGATGCTGTGCTCCAAAGCCATTTCCCCTAAGAGGTCTTCACAGGTCATAAGAGGTAGGGAGCTGTCCTGCTCATCTGAATTCAGACTCTTCCATTGGTTACAGACTACTTTCCTGTTATCTCCCCACGAGTAATCCAATCTCATTTGCAGGATAAAACCCTTGCCAGTGCAGTTTGTCTCCAACACCAGACCGACCTTAGCAGTCCTTACACAGCCTAGCAGAATCAGCCATTTAGCCGATTTATCTTGGGCACACAGCACGGTGTCTGGAACATAGTAAAAACTTAATAGATGTGTAGTCAGTGTTGATTTTGCCACTCGCCTGGAGAGTAATTCTACAGTTTACAATGCACCGTTATCTACTATCTGCTCGAAGTCTCAAAATACTATTCTACCATTTATAGAAGTTGGATAGACAGTTGGCAAGGCAAGGCAGGCAAGAAGCTAGAAATATCCTGTGTCACAGTACATCCGTGAGGCCGAGACTCATTTGTACATTCCATCCAATAAAGGATCATCTGAAACAGTCTAGATTCCTGTCCACAGGGCCAGATTCAAGCTTGGGTACCTTGATTCTTTTGAGCTAACCTGGAATTGAACATAAACAAAACCAAACCTACCTAAATTGAGTTGTGTGCACAGCTGCTGATTATCAAGAATTGCTGTTTCATTTAAATGTCTTACTTGCTGTCATGTTAGTGATCTAATTTGCCATGGGAATGAAAGTATTTTTATGGCCAAGATACCCACCCCCTTAGTCTGAAGCTCACTTATCGAAACTCAAAGTCTTATGTGCTATCCCAGCACTATTTTTTTTTTTTTTTTTTGCGGTACACGGGCCTCTCACTGTCGTGGCCTCTCCCGCTGCTGAGCACAGGCTCCGGACGCGCAGGCTCAGCGGCCATGGCTCACGGGCCCAGCCGCTCCGCGGCATGTGGGATCTTCCCGGACCGGAGCACGAACCCGTGTCCCCTGCATCGGCAGGCGGACTCTCAACCACTGCGCCACCAGGGAAGCCCCCAGCACTATTAACTCAGCCAATTCCCTTTACACTGAGCATAACTTAGCTCATCATCATTAACGAGTTAGCCGTAGAAGGAGGTGGTTGATTTGCTACCTAATCAGATGTAGCTTTATGGGAAATAATTTTGGGACTCTACATCCTCTAAAGTTAAAGACAGTTCTTTCTGTCCAGGTTGAGATGTTAGACAGCTGTGCCTTCTAAGTTTAGATGTTTGTATCAAGTGGGGACAATGCAAGACAGAAGGTACTCATTTTTTCTCAGAACCATGTCCCAGGGCCCACCTCAGGGCACTCAAGGATAACTGGTTCTTCTAGCTGCCGGTAGTTATCATGACACAGCCAAAGACCACTGCCCAGCATAGTGCGCCCAACAATGCTCTTACCCTGAAAAGTCTTCATCTGTTAGTGTTATGACCATGGACCCACATGTACATCTCCCCCACATCCATAGCTGGGACTCATCCATGGACCTGAGGAACTAAATCTTTTAACAGTCATGGGAGATTTAGCTGCATGATGTCATCTACTCCATGAAAATTACGGTCCAACCGCAACTCTAAGAATGTCACTATATGTTTAACATGCAGTGTGTTTTAGAAGTTAGTTTTAAGCACTACCAAAAGATACCAGACTACTCGCAAGCTGTTCTACTCCTCACATGGCAGGGCCCCTGCAAGCCCAAGCTTACAACTGCAAAGCATGTTGTCAGATCATCTGCTTGGTGGCCTAGCTTTTAAGTGACTAGATCACCTACCACCCAACTGCCCAAGCCACAAATCGGCCATCACTGGGCTCCTTTCCTCACCCTGAAATTCCATTGCCTACACGTCTTTATCTACTTCCTGTCCCCATCATACACCCCACACACTGTAAGTTTCAACTAAGGTCACTTCTCTCAGAAGATATTCCAACACCTTAGGAAAGTGAGGAACCTCATGCCCCATGTCTCTGTAACACCTCCAGCTACAGAGATGACACCCAAGATGCTATTCTTCCAAGTTATGTACTTCCAACAACTGTATCTGAGCAAGGTTATGCTTCTTCCCCATGAGGAGCTCAAGTTTTACAAAGGGATAGAAAGTATTCCAGGGCCTAGTGCACACTAGATTTTCTATTTGTGTCTAACTTTTCAACGCCCATGATTAATGCAATGGATATTTCAACTAACAAACATGATCCCATGAGTTGACACAGCTCAAAATTTTTTGGAAACATCCTTTAAGTATGTTTTCTTAATTCTACCCACGATCAAGGGTGATACTCAATATTTTGACACTAGATAGTGGCGTGGTTGGGGGATGGGGAACCCAAGGGAGGGTTGAAATAAACTTCCTCTGAACCAATCCTGAACTATCGTGACAAAGTAAACTGACATCCATCCAATGGCTGACTCCACAGTTACTCTGCCTGGGATTAAGCACTTACAATTTCCAAGTTTTAGATGTTCACAGTGGTGTTCCTGGGAACATTTCTCTTGATTCCACCACTCCTGGAATTAAACGACCTCTTCCCATTGGTTTCTAGTGGTGCAGTAACTGAGAATCACTTCAACACCCATAGCACACCAGGCAGACACCAGGTGCATGGCTGACTTGCAGAAGTCATGCTGCCTGACCTACATAGTCTCGATCCTGCAGGAGCAAGCCTCCCAAGGACCCACGGTCATCCTCCCCAGCATGTCTAAAGCCTCCAACTGTGGCCAACACCGCAGCATCCTCCAGTCTTGGGAATTTCAAGGGGACACAGATGCGCCAACCTCCTGAGAAACAACAACTACAGCCCAAAGATTCATAGGGCTTAAATGGTATGGACATGCCAGAGGAGACTGCAAGCCTCTTGAAATTAAAACCAGATGCCAACCACTCCCAGACGTACACTAGTGGTGCTGCCTAACGCACTAACTTTGGAGATAAATAAGCTGAGGCTCTGACACCAGCCTCACCCTCTGCAATCTCCCTTTGGAACTACCAACTTAAACTTTAAAGTTCATGTTGTCTGCATACAGAGGCCCTTACTACCCAGTCCCAACAATGCCATCAGTAGAGACTGGAGCCCACACAACCAGGGACAAGGAACGTGGGCCTTCTCCAAGCCCAGACTCAAGCTGGGGGCATCGAGGCAGAGCTGTCTTGGGCCGCAGACACCACCCTCCCTCTGGCCTTGGAAGCAGAAGCACTTCATGGCCATGCCAGCCAGGCTGAGGAGTTCGGCCTCTTCACATCTTAGAGGCAGACTAGAGAAACAACCAATATATGTGAAGCAGGTTTGGAGATGGCCAGCAGTGATGCCCCAAGGAGTCAGAGGCACTGCCCTGGAGTAGGTGTTGGCAGAAGCCAGGATGAATTTCTAGAATGTTTGGGCAGTCTGAGATCCTCAGTTATCTGGGGCAGGGGCTGGAGCCACTTCTGCAGAATTGGGACTTGAAGACACCCTGCACTCAGTTATAGAGACTCAGAATTTTTCCACGCCTGCAGTGGCCAGGGAGAATGACCCAAATGCTGACCAGACTAGAATGCAAGGACACACCTGGGAAGCTTTCTGCAGAAAGCGAAGCCCCCTTGACCCAAGGCTCCATGTCATCACCAAGGGCACCAGCATGACTCTCAGACCAGACACTCCACAGTAACACAGGATGCCAAGAGATCCTGCAGCCGAGTGCCTGCTTCCTGGGTGCCACCCGGACAGAACAGTGCCCAGAGCCCAGCATCACAACCGACCACACAGCCAGCCAGAGACTGTTGGGTCATCTTCTGGCATCAGGATTGAGAGGCAGAAGCACTTTGATTGTGAATATTTGCCCAAAAAGGGCAAACCTTTTCAAATGAAATATAATTGACATCATCCTTGAACTTGCCTGAAAGAGCTACTGGATTCTACCATTTCCTGGAACACGATCGAGTCAGTTGCCTATTCAAGAACACAACTAAGGCTGACAAGTGTTGGTCTGACCAGTTTAGCCCTTTCTCATGTGCTTAGAACAGCTTGGGCTCTGGAGAAGGCAGATCCAAGTTTGAATCCCGGTTGTGCCCCTTGCTTTTGAACTTGGGCCAAGTCATAACCTGACCCAAGAGCATGCAAAAAAAACCAGTACCTGACTCACAGAAAGTGAGTGCAAGGGCAGAAGTCTGTTGTTCCAGAAAGGGAACCAGGGAGGCTGGGGTAAGGACAGGACTCCGTCACGTGTCCACAGGGCACTTCACCCACCATGCTGAGTCTCAGGCAGCAGCAGAAAGGCAAGTGGGGCTGTGTTAGTTGTATGACTCATGGGAGTTCTTTGTGCAAAAAGCAAAGGGGAGCAGGGGAATGGAGTGACTGCTGCCCTGCGGGGAGGAGTGAGTGCAGTAATTAGGCCCAATCCTCTGAAACCAGGTGTGCGGGGCTCCTCTCCTGGATCTTAGAAGGATCAGATAATGGAGGTTGCTGTCTATGAGGTGATGGCTTAAAGAAATGAGGATAGGTCAGTAACTGTAAAGAGGATAAATCCCCTGAGCTATGTTTATTAAATCTAGGCCGAAGCTATGCAGTGCTACTAAGTTCTCAGAAGTACATCCACTGGACATAACCTCAAAGGGGAAAGTTTTGTATGCAAGGTTTCATAGCTTGCAAGGAATTGCAAACTCTTACAGAACTAGTTAGAGGTGTTAGACACTCACCTGTTTGCAAAGCCCAGAGCCCTGCCAGCCTGTGAAATGCTGTTTCTTGTCTTCAATTGAGCAGCCCAAGGAGGGACCCAGTAACAAGCTCACACACAGGGTTGGAGGTAAGAATTCACTTCTTGCTCTTGCCTTGGAAGAACTTACAGAGGTTAACACGCATAGGTTTATATAGGCGGGTCAGGGTTTTACATTATTAATCCTCTGACAAAGCTGTGGAGGACAAAAGCAGAGCTTTTGCTGTCATGGCCCTCAATAGTTCTCCCTTCTAGGAGGGCAGCCCCATGCCCCGCCCCAGGTTTCCAGGACACAAGGTGGGTACCATGTAGCTAAGTTTGCCCCGTGCGCCTTCACCACCCCAGTTCATAGCTAATTGGACTATGGTTGTGAAACTGAGGACTAGATCCATTAAACTGTAACTTGCTTGAATAAGTTGTAACTTGCCTTTACTCATCAAGCTTGCTGTAATTGTTCTTGCAAATTGCATCCCCTCCAAGTTTCACCCAGCCTAGACTTATCAAGAGATTCCTTTAACTGCCCCATATAGATAACAGCTGACACACAGGTCAGTAACAGTGAAGAGTTGCCTAAATGTATTTCAGGAACTTGGAGCTAGTTCTGGCCCAGCTCAAACCAGTCAAGACCACTGACCATTCAACTGGGCCTGCGCGAGTGTCTGATGGATGACCTCGTGCCGTCACAGGGCCAAAAACACCCCCAGATCACGTTAATGTTGCCATTTTCTGAACACGAGTCCCGTGAACCATGCAACTCAGATACACGTGCAGAGCAGCGATTACCTCTTTTCCTGCCTCCAATCACCTTCTCGTGTGTCCCCAACCACCCTATACTCTTCACCCATAAGTATGCCAAGCCCCTCACCTTCAGGGAGCTGGATTTGAGGTTCATTCTCCCATCTTCTCTCACTTGGGGGCCTCCTGAATAAGCCTTTTTCTCAGCTACAAACCTCAGCGTCTCAGCATTTGGCTTGCTGTACTCATCAGGCGAATGAAACTGGTTCAGCAACAGAAGAACGCTTGATCCAACCTGGGCTCAATTATCAGGGAATCTGGAAGTGAGGGTCTGCTTGTGAAGCAGATTGAAGGTGATGGCAGTAAGCCTGGCTTAAGGTAGGAGAGACAGAGGTGATCGCTCCCAGGGACACTTTATAGAGATGCTTCTTGAGTGTGGCTTACCTGAGCTTGTTTACACATTACAGAGAAGGACCCAGGAAAAAGTAAGATTCCTAGAGGAGCAGGGCTAGCAATAGGGAGGTTACCCTAGTGCACAGCACATCCCGACATCCCCTTCCAAGAGGTGGGCTAGTCCAACCCTGAGCTCCTGGAGGGAGGAGTGCTCACCCTGCTCCCTGCTCCTCATTGCAGCACTTGGCATGGAGCCCTTTTGCAGGGGCCCAGCGCACTCGAACAGGAAGGAGATCCCTTTCCTCAGAGCCTGACGTGAGAACACGAGTGTTGAAAGTGAGCAAGCAGAAGTTCAGAACACCTGTCCAGCTGCTCCTTTGTTTCTCCCCAAAGCTCTGTATAGACTCCCTGTATAGACTCCCAATTTATGGAGGAGGCAACACGGGCTGAGGCAGATTCCTGTAGGGCTGCACGTCCTGAGCCCTCGTTTTCACTACAAAGCAGTTGGCAGACCCAAAAGGGGCAAAGGTAAAGCCTCTTCATACACACATCTAGAGCCAGACTAAGGGTTTCCTCCGAGTTACCCAATTCAGGTAACTGCAACCAGTTTCCCCAAAGCCAGCCTAGGAGTTTTCCTGGAGAAAGACAAGGAGTTGCCCCAAAGTGCATGTTTTTAAGAGACACTATTTTACGTGCTTTGGAATTCAGTGCAAAGTCATGTGATGCTCTTGTGGCTCATTCTCTCCAGGATGAGAATTAGCAGCTTCCTTTAGCTTGTCTGGTAGGCCCTTCACTAAGTATTGGAAAAACATGGTCCCTGTTCTCATGATGTTTACAGCGGGGGCAGGGGTAAGCAAGCTGGATTAATCCAGCAGTCACAGCAACAAATGTTACATGCTGCTTACATACAGTTTAAGAATTCAGTTGAATGGCCTCTAGCCTTAAACTGGGGTGTCAGGGAAGGCCCGGAAACAGGTGCAGTAGCCCCAAGGCAGGCGCTGTGCCAGTGGCAGAGCTGAAAGACTCGGTGAAAGCGCAGCTTGAGAGCCAGGCTAGATCAGATTTGGTGAAGGATTGAATGTAAGGGTGAGAATGGGTGGGTGAGACTTCTGACCAGTGCAGCTAGAGAGATGGGGTCACTGGTCACTGCAGGAAAGGACCCCCACAAAGGAGTCCAGTCTCATTCGCTTTGGTTTGGTCCTAGGCAGCTTCTCTGGGACATTCCCGAGGTGCCAGAAGGCAGTTTCAGAAGTGAGGGTCTCAAAAGTGGCTGGACTGACACAGCAGTGAGTCACCAGAGTACAGTCGTTTCAGGGTCCCCACTGGAGGCCAAGGTCCCATTGTTAGGTGGTTGTATTAAAGGCGTGGGTGAGTAGGAGAAACCAAGGGGAGCTGGAAACACAGCCACAGCTCAAGTATCAGAGCCCTTAGAGCTGAAACAACCAGACCAGGATCACCCCAGAGCACCCCGCATCCCTTCCTTCCAACTGCTGCAACTCCCTGTCAAGTCACACTGTCTGCAACTTATGTTTTATAAAGGCCAGCATCCCCACCGCACCCAAACTTTTCTCAAGCCCCCAGACCAACCTAATTTACTTGTAAGCTAAAAGAGCCATAGAGCCTAGCATCCTGCCAGGGGTTTGGAACTTAATTCTAAGTAAGTTTGCTTTATAGTCTCATTTTCACCGAGTCCAATGAGGCTTTACCTACATGCATAAGGGCTTGAGGCTGAGGCCTGAGTTTTACTTTCAAGTCAGTCCTTGCATTACATAGATGCCCTAGGGATGAACTTAAGTTATCACACCTGCTCTTAACCCAGTCCCAATAAGGGTAATAATTAAATCCTGGTTTCTCAGAATAATTAATTACAGCTCCTACCTGCAGAACACTTGTTTTTCATTTCTGCTTTAGAAATCTCACCCTTATGTACAAAGACAACATTTCTAGGGTCCTTCAATTCACAAAACTACCTTGCCATCTACCCTGTGCCAGGGACACACTCCCGACAAGAACAGGGAACGGAGTATCAGGAACACACTTGCAAGGGCTGGAAGGTTGCAGTTCAAAATAAGGTGTTCAGGGTAGGGGCCTTTCACTGAAAAAAATGACGCGAGCAGAGCATTTAAGTACTTTTCAGAGTAATTCCAGGTAGCAAACAGAGGTCGGGGGGTCCCCGCAGGTGCAAGAGCAAGCCTGGGACATTCCTGGGGTACCAAGGAAGCTGGGGTGCTGCAGAAAGCAAGCAAGGGGGAGCAGACCTGAAGGCAAAGGAGAGTACGATGGAGTCTCATGGAACGCATCGCACAGGACCCAGTAGGCCATGTTAATCCCTTTGGCTTGAATTTTGAGATTCCAAGCACCTACAAGTTTTAAGCTGAGGAACAGATTTCATCCTCAATTTTGAAACCAACAGGCTGCAGTCGGGAGAGCAGACTAAGGTGAAGGTCGGGGAGCAAAAGCTAAGAGACCAGATAGAAAATACCTGAGTTAACCCAGGTAACACTTCAGGGCTCTGCAGGCCTATTAAGTGGAGGACTGGATCCACAAACTGTATACAGTTTGAAAATAGAGCGAACAGGATTTCCCAGTGGATTAAAGTCAAGGATCACCCCGAGGTTTTCTAGTTTGGGCTTCAGGCCCTTTAACATTCTCACATTTACCCTCCTCCCCCCCAATTCCGATGGAAAGACAGTAGCCCCCAGCCCCTGCTGAAAGGTGAGGTTCAAAGTATTAATAACACCTCAGAACCCTTGCTTCTCCCCCTCAACGAGCCGCTGCCTCAATCTTACAAGTGGAAGCTCCCTTTCCCTTCTGCTTTCTTCATTAGAAAATAAGCCCTAGTTTTCTTCGAACGTACATCCCCTTTGCTCTGTCTTCCTAGCTTTCTAAAAGGAAGTTTTGAGAAAGCCCGGCCCTGCAAGGTACATCCCTAAAGTTCCTCCTGCCAGCTGCTTTTTTCGAGGAAGGGCGACTCCCAGTTAGTCTCGCTTTAAAAAGAAAGCAAGATAAAAGCACTCTCCTATGTTTGCAAATCCCAAGCTGGCGCCTCACAGCTTCTGCCAACAGCAGGCGCCCCGGCCGGAAGGCTGGCGGCTCGGGAACGCCCGCTACGCAAACACAGGCAGGAAAAAGGCTTCCCCAGAGCGCTCCGCTGCTTTCAGCGCCGGCAAAACTTCAGCAAGAAGCAACCTCGAGTACCCCAACCTTCCGCCCACCCTTCCCCAGCTACCCCCACCCTCACAAACCTCGCCCACTAGTTCCCAAGAGCATTCTGACGCCCAGCGAGGCTGGCCCCGCCTTTTCACAGGGTCTCGAGTGACGTCACTTCCGGGGGCGGGGTGCCCTGGGCGGGGCCCGCGCGGGGGGACGGGCGCGGTCAGGTCCGCGCAGGCTCGCCGGGGCCGCAGCCTCCGAGCTGAGCGCTTGACTATATATGGTCAAAGCTGGGGGCGAGCCGCGCGCGGGGCCGCGCTTCCGGGTTCGGCGCGTCCTCAGCGGCAGCGCGCAGGGCAGGGCGCGAGCCGGTCTCGGAGACCCGGCCTCGGACCGCCCACTCCGCGCACCGCACGCCCGGCGCCGCCTTTCGGCCCCTGTCCCCGGCTCGGCCTCGGCCCCGTGTGATTCTCGGCGCGCGCGGCCCCGGAGGCTCTCGGCGAGCGCTGCGCCGTAACAAGTGGGCAAGGATGCCGTACGAGATCAGTAAGTGCCGCGGCCCGGTGGCCCCGGGATGGGCTCCGGCCCTGCCTGGCCCCCTCGGCCATCGGCGGGGCGCGAGGAGCGGGCGGCCTGGAGGGGTCCCCGGGGCGCGGGGGAGGGGTACGGGCGCAAGTCGGTGAGCGACCCGCCGCCCTCGGGGGCGCCGCGCGGCGATCCCCGGCCAGGGGGACGCCCCAAAGTTGGCGATGCGGTCGGAGCCCCGCGGAGCCCCCGCATCCCTGAAGGGCCTGGTGGAGAGCGCGGACCAGGAAGTTGCGCAGTCCCCTGCGCTCCTTCAAAGTGGCGACCGCCCCTCCGGGTGGAGGCAACAGGTGACCGGCTGAGACCGGCCCAGGGCCCCTCTCCTTTTCCCCCTCCCCTCCCCTCCCCTGCTCTCTGTCCTCAGCCCGGCGGGGGGCCGAGGCAGGGGCTGCCCCTCATGTGCCCTGCTGCGTTTGTGTCTCTGCAGAGAAGGTGTTCGCCAGCCTCCCCCAGGTGGAGAGGGGTGTCTCCAAAATCATCGGCGGCGACCCCAGGGGCAACAATTTTCTTTACACCAATGGAAAGTGCGTCATCCTAAGGAACATCGACGTGAGTACCTACCCGCTTCCCCCACCAGGCGCCAGTTCCTTCCCTGAGCGCAGCTCCTGGGTGAATTCTTCCCTTTCCACCACCTCACCTGCCGCTGAGCGGCCTGGGGAGAGGACGCCACGCCCCCTCTGCCTTGGGAAGACACCTCGGAAGCCCAGGAAGACAGCTTCAAATTTATACAGGCCCAATTCTCTTTCTTCGTGGGGAAGCTGAGGCTCAGATTAGTTCAGTTCAAGAGAAGAAGGGCTCTGGGTTCGAGGGGTGGGACCTTGACCTGGGGTGGTTGGTGACTTGGCCTCGCTGAGTCCCAGTTTTCTCATCTGTAAAATGGAGGTGATGAGATGAGGCTCCCCTCCACTTCCCCCGGCTGCCTGGGCCCCCTGAGTGAGACGCTACATCCCTCCAGCCCAGCATGCCTGGCAGACACCCAGCACTGGTTAAATGGCACTCGTGTGTAATCATTTCACATCCAGGGTCCCCCCCAGTGTGGCAGAGCCTGGACTCACAGCCAGGCCTCTGCATTTCAGCCTGATCTTCCACCTACAAATCTGAGCCCCAGTGCAAAATCAGGAACTAGTGTTTTCCCATGAATCATCTGCATGGGCATCCTGTATCCAGACTGAGAATGCTTCTAGAGCCCACTCCTTGGGAAATCCTGGAAATTTTCCATTACTGCTCTGTAATCATTGAAATGACCCAGTCTGCCGGTCAGTCTCCCGGCTGCTAGGCGGGCACGCAGAAATCTTTCTTCTGCCTGCCTCAGCTGAGTGGTGGGGTGGGGTATGGAAGCCAGAGGTACCAACATGACCATTTGGGGGTGTATGGGGGGTTTCTCTTGAGCTTGGGGTGGGGCCTTGTGCACAGTTCATAGGTGGGTGATTTTGATTGGCGATGCCCCCAAGGGATGTCAACTTAAATTCACATGTGTTGTGCATGATTACCCTTGGGGGGTTGGAACTGTCGCTGTTGAGATGCCCGTGTTCTCAGGAACCTCAGTGCTGGCTGAGGGAATGAAGGGGCTCTGTGGGCCTAGGTTTCCTTGTCTGTGAGAGCAGAGGCCCTTGTGTGGAATGAGGTACTTCTGGCTCTGCCCCCATCTCTCTGGTCAAGCCAAGCAGTCTGCTGGGAGACAGAGCTCCACTTGGCAGTTTCTTCCCTGCCCAGGATGGCTGAGCACCTCACTGGAGGCGGGTGGGTGGGTGTGAATGTGCCTTGAAGGTGCTAACAGCTCCTCTTCTAGATACGGATTCCTAGAAAGTGCATCCCGCCTTGCTCAGAACTGGGGGAAACATCACCAAGGACTTAGATCATAAAGATCTGGAGGTCTCCAGAGAGGTCCTGAGATATTGAGAAAATAAAAGTTGAGATGGCCTTTAGTAGATAGATACTCACTTGTAGTTTGTCAAATAAAATGGGGGAAAGCATTCTCAGGGATACAGTACAGTGGAATGAATGCTTGGGTTTGTCCCTAACAAGGCACACACACATTGTGGCAGGCTACACTCACTTCCAAATGGGAGACCTCACATGAAGACCTACTGTGTGTCTGGTACCATGAAAGGTTCTTAACCTTCAGTGTCTCCTTTATACCCTGCCCCCCCCCGCCCCCCCGCAGTAGACCCATTGCTCAGAACTGGGGTCAGTCTCCGCGAGGTGAAGGTAGCCAGTAACGGGAGCTGCTTCCAGTGGAGAAGCTGTTTACAGCCACAGACAAAGCACCCTCTTTGCAGGAGGCATTCCCTGACTTGTGGAACCCATTCTGCTTGTTCTTCTGAGCTTTTTATTCTTATCAGTACTCCAGAGTTTACCATTCTCTTTTGAGGGCGCATCTGCTTTCCTTTCCCATCTATTTGTAAGTTTCTACAGGGCCAGGACACCATTGGGATGCTGATGTGTTCCTTCCTCTCTGTTCTGGACATACATCAGGCATTTAGGCTTTTGTTCAATGGGGGTGGACCATTGGTACTTGAGTAAAGGTGGGTACATTTTTAATTAGGGCAGAGTACCCCTGGGAAAAAGACATGAATCTAATGAACATTCCGGAAATAGGAAGGAAGGTAATGTGGTTGGATACAGGCTCAGAGTAGAGAAGAGACATGAAAGGGAGGAGGGAACCAGATCGTGGAATGTCCAACAGATGTCTGATTGGCAGCTCATACTTAATGTGCCCAAACCATATTTGGGTTTCCCATGTGTCTGTCCCCAGAACAGCGATGCCACTTCCCAGCTGGTCAGGCCCCAACCTTGGGCTTCTCCTTGGTTCCCCCTTCAATGCCATATTTAGTTCTTCAGTGAATCCTATTGACTCTACATTCAAAGACTTCAGAATCTGACAGAACTACTCATCCAAGCTACCATGCTCTCTCGCCTGGATTGCAAAAACAAAAGGCCACCCTGGCCTTCCACCCTGGCCCTCCTCTAGTCTGCTCTCAGCACCACGGCTGGGCCAGTTATATTAAAATATGAGATCAAGTTGCTCCTTTGCTCTCCCCAACCCACCGAGGCTGATAGGGCCTTGCTGTCCAGCCTTGCACCTTTGATCTCACCTCACTGCTCACCTCCCGCGGGCTCCAGGCACCCCGCCTTCTGTGCTCTCCCTGGAGCATGCTCCATATGGGTCTCAGGACATGGGCATTGCTGTGCCCTTTGTCTGGATATTCTTTCTTCAAATAGCTGCATGGCTCACTCCCTGTCTTGCTTTGTGTTTCTGTTTAGATGTTGCCATGGGGCAGGGGCCCCTCCTAAATAGCGCTCCCATCCTGGCCTTCTCAGCCCTTTGGTGCTAATGGTGCATTGGGACCCAGCCAGCGAGCAGCCACCCTAACCTGCTATGTCCTGACCTAGCACAGTACCTGGCGTGTAGTAGGTGCTCAGTAAGTCATTTATTGATTGAAAGGCCTTGAAAGCCAGGCTGTGTCGTGGAGATAATAGGCAGCCACTAAAGGTTTTACTGCATGGAAGTAAGAAAGGCTTAGCCTGGTTCAGGCTGCTGGACCTAAATTGTGTGGCATCCACCTTTATTAACACCAAGCAGGTATCAGACCCTTGCTGACCTTCCACTTGGAGCCACGACTGTCATTCACTTTATTTCCTTAAAAGTTGTTTTGTGAACCCAGCATAATGGCACTTCTTAAGCTGGTAGAAAAGAGTGTTTCTTATCTATTTTCTTTCAACATATCCGATTGCCACACATTGGAGAGGAAATTCTCCACAGTTAAAAGCATGCAGTGATGTGGCCATTCAGAAAGGAGTATTCCAGAAGGAGGGAACCTGATACATTCTTAACTCTAGGCCTGCATCACCTAGATGTAGTCTGGGAAGGTTCCTCCCAGTGGCTATGAAGGAGCCTCTTCATATTCTGAACTGCCCAGGATCACTTCCCTGTAAAACAGCTTTGGCAAGTGAGCCTCCCGGCAGAGGCCCCTCCACTGCCAGAAGCAGCCAGCAGATTTGCTACCAGGGCAAGTTTGGGGCTTGCTTTTTAAAATACCCAGTCCCTAAATTGCAAAACTAATATATGTATTTTATATATATATACACACACACACACACACACACATATATGTGTGTATATATATATATTTGGAAAAAATGATTTATATAAAGTTAAACTCCAGGGAGCACAGTGTTTGTAGCAGCTTGATGTTGCTGTGCTTCCAGTCACAGGATCAGTGGACTCATCTCCTTGAACAGAGTATAGACCAGGTTGGCAGATGTTGAACTTGAGTGCTGAGTTTCACGCAGAATGATCTGCTGCCAGTCATGTGCAGAAGGGCCACTTGTGCGTCCCCTTCAGGTGGGGGAGAAGGACTGACCTCGTCCCTTCTGTCCCATTGCATGTGCCTCCGAGTCCCTGCCACGTGCCCGGGATGGCCGCCGCCCCGCGGGGAGTGCAGACACAGAAGCCCTGCCTGCGCGGAGCTCGCTGCCTTGGGTGGGAGTGAAATGGGCCCCCGGGTGCCAGGAGGAAGTGGCGTGTTTGATTATCGCCTGGACAGAAAGCCAGCAGGCAGCACACGTGTGGGGTCCAGGGCAAGGAGAACACTGAGGAAGCTGGGGCTCCGAGAAGGCCCCGGAGCCGAGTGGAGCCCTAGTGGTGGGGACGTGCCTCACTGGCTCCCAGGCCAGTGGCCCTCGGGTGCTTTGGATGTGACATCAGTGTCACCCCCTCCCCCATGCATTGCCAGTCGTGGTGCGGCCCCCCCATGTGTCAGCTGGCTCCAGGTGGGCACTTCCATTTCTCTCCCCTCCACCCTTCCCCCTCCACCTCCTTTATTTGAGCCCAAGTTAATCCTGTTACAAGTATTTATAAGCACCTGCTTTGTAATGAAGCCCATGCGTAGTTCTGGAGACACCCCAGCAAAAGCCTGTCCTCACGGAGCTTGCAGTCTCCCAGGGAAACCGACACTCAGACGGGACTGATGCTGAGAGGGGGAGACGTGCCGTGAGGACTTCTGAGCAGCTGGGGGCCCGGGGAGGGACCAGTCAGTGGAGAGGGGGTGGCGAGAGGGCCCCGCACAGGTTGTGGAGTTTTGTGGCTGGAGTACTGGGGTTGGGGGGAGCAACAGGCAGGCAGGAGAGGGTGCGGGGCTCTGGTGCTGGGGACCGGGTGGCTCTGAGACAGCCCGGCCTTGACCGGAGGCCACCAGAACCATGAAAAGTTTCAGCAGATAAGCAGTGCAGTAGAGAACTGGTTCTGTATCTAAGATGTGGGGCGGGAGGGAGACCAGTTAGGAATCTGCTCAAAGATTAAGGCATCATCAGCTGGTTCATCCGATCCTCGGTCTTGGTGTTGCCCACACACATTCCATCTTGCCGAGCCCTGCCCGCAGCCACAGTGCCCAAGATTAAATCAGTGGTTCTCAGTGAAGCGGTTTCGCCCCCGCTTCCACCCTGGTAAGGGATGCTTGGCAATGTCTGAAGACATTTTTGTGCTACTGGTATCTAGTGGGTAGAGGCCAGAGTGTTGCCAAACATCCTACAATGCACAGGGCTATCCTGCAGCCCAAAGTGTCAGCAGGGGTGATTGAAGAACCCCAGTAGGTAACATTCTAATGCACCAGGTTAGCGCTTTAAAAGAAGTGTGTCCTGAGTGCTTTGGGAACAAGAGGGAAGGACCAGCTGTGCCACAGAGCCGCAGGGAAGGCTTCTGGAGAAAGGTCACTTTTGAGTTGGGTTTTGGAGGGTGAGTGAGAGTTCTCCAAGAAGGGCATTGAGACAGCAGCGATGGGAGGAGTCTAGACAGGGAGTACAAGTGCATGGAGGTTGGAAGAAGTGGTGAATCAGACCTGGGCCCTGCCCTCTGTGGGAAGCTTTGTGGGTATAAGAATGACATGTAGTCCAAGGTAGAAAGTACTAAGGGCAGTGGGGAGGGAGGTTAGGGAAGGTAGTGTGAGCTTTCTGGGCTGGGAGAGATATTTCCAGCTTGGAGCATCAGAGAAGGCTTCTTGGAGGAGGTAACCTTTGCCTGAGGTTAAAAGATAATTAGGAGAAGGTTATCTGGGACCGGGATGTAGGGAAGATATTCCAGACTGAGGCAGATAAAGGGAAGAGTGTCACAGCTAGCGATCTGATGGGACGAGAAGGGATGAGGGCGGAATGGGAAATGGACTTTGGACCATAGGTCCAGACGTATGGCTGCGTTCCTCTGGGTGAGAGGGAGCCTTGAAGGTTGAGCAGGGCAGGCTGATCGCCCTGTGTATGAAGTCACTGGTTCACTGCTGGACCCCGGGCCAGCCCAGAGGAGGTGCAGGTGCGGGGAGTTCTTTGGAGGAGTGTACAATGCTTGGTGTGTTCTCACCACCCTCTGAGGCACTGTGATCAGGCTGAGCTTCTGGATTCGGACCTGCAGGTCTGGAAGCACAGAGGTTTGTGGAGCTGCCTGGCAGCCGGGTCGCTCTGTAGTCATTCGAGTTGAGCCCTTGTCGCCAGTGAGCAGAGGGCCCTGCAAGTTGTGTTTGCTTCACAGGTCCCACCACCAGCGCCTGCTTTTAGGAACTGGCTGTGTTTAGAAAGCCAGTGCTCTGGAAACTTAATCCTCCTGAAGGTCGTGCTCACTTTGCCTGCTTTGGAGGAGGCCCAGGTCCTTCTCTGGAGGCCTCAGCAGTGCTGTGACCCGCAGCTTCCATGGTTGGGCGGCCTCCCCGATCCCTGACATGTCCATTGGGTTCACAGGGGGCCACGTGTGCCGTGGCAAGCCGCCATGTGCTGTGGCCGGAGCCACCCCTTAACCTTACCTGTCAAGTGTGGTGGTGACCTCTGACCTCAGCACCTGAGCCTCAGGACAAAGGAACATGAGAGAGCCTTGAGGGCCTCTTTTAGTGACTTTCCCCCGGTGTGTTGTGGAAAGGTGTAGGGGGAGATTGTTTAGCTTGCTGCTGGGCGGGGGCTCCGCGCACAGGTGGGAGGTGGGAGTGGCCTCCTCCTCCAAGGCACCTGCACTGCTGGGCCCTGAACCAGCCTTCTGCAATGATGCGATCAGAGTTGGGACTTAGAGCCTGGCGGATCAATGGAAGGCAGAGGGGTCAGTTCGAACGACATTGTCAGGATATTGTCCCGGTCCCAGGAGGGGCAGGAAGAGCTGGATGGAGTCTGGCTGGCGCGGAAAGACAAGGTGGGGTTGAGAGCTGTTGCAGAAGATGGGACAGGGCTGGGGCAGGCCTGTGGGGTGGGGGTGGGGGGGTCACAGGTGGGGGGCAGGGCAGGGACAGTCCCAGGGTAGAGGGTGAGGGGCAGGGCTTGGGTGAGCCTGGGGTCTCGGTGAGATGACAGGAGGTTTTCACGGGCTCTGCCTGCCTCTGCCCACATCTGCTAGGGACCCACAGGCCTCAAATGCCAGGGCTTCCTCCTGGTTTCTGCCTGAAGTCCCTTGTGCCCTGATGGGGGCAGGGCAGGAAGGAAGTCCCAGGGGAGGGGCACCCCAGCCTCGCACCCTCTGGCAGGGCAGAAAACCAGCCCCCCTCTGAAGGTCTCCCTGTGGCTCCTGGAGTTGGCTTCCTTCCCTTCCTGTCTCATTCCCTGTTCACAAGTGCTTCCCCAGATAAACTGCACACCCCAAATCCTGTTCTCCCTGGAGACTGCAGAGGGGGGAGGGGAAGAACTGCTGCCCGCCCTGAGGGTCTGAGGCCTGACCGTGCTGATCTGCGATGAGCCTGGCCTGCAGTGGACACGTTGGGCACAGAGAGGCATCATCTTTGGCTCAGGTAGCCAGCCTCCCTGTGTGCGGAGCAGCAGGGAGGGGTTGCTGCTGGTTGGATGTATTATGTTCTTTATGTTCAGCCTGGAGAACTTGCCCCCAGTCATATTGGGAATACGGACAAGGTGCTGTCTCATCCAGCCCAGAGCCTGCTAGGAGGCCGAGGCTGCTAGGGATGACCCTGGGGTTTCACTCACCCTGACCATTTAGGGGGAGGACTTTTAGGGGCATAACTTCCTCCCAGAGCAGCTCCTTACTCATCTTCCACCAGCCACCCACTCACCCTCTAAGGGCAATGCCAGGCTGTACATCCAGCATGGGCATTGCCCTCGGGGGGATGGCTTTCCCATCTGTAGTGCCCACGTGTGGGTGTGAGAGTCCTCAGTCAGCCTCGAAATGGACAACTGAACAAGAGCCCTTGCGGCGGCCTGGCCACAGACCGCTTTTGCCAGCTTCTCTGTGAGGAAAGTTGTCTCCGTTAGAATGTTCTGGTACAAAGGACTAACCTGGGCAGGGACAGGTTGGGTTAGACGGACGTTTAATGGATCCTGGGGGTCATCATTTTATTGAGGCGTAATTTAGGTACAATAAAATCCATCTGTTTTAAGTGCACAACTTGAGTTTTGACAAATTGATACTGTCCCATCACCACCGCCATGATCATGGTACAGAACGTTCCAGTTACTCCCAAAAGTGCCCTCTTGCCCCTCGCACTCTGTCGGCCTCTCCACCCTCCCCCCAGGCCCTGGGGGCCCCAACCTGCTTTCTGTCACTGTGGGCTTACCTTTCCTAGACTTTGATCAGAAAGGAACCATGCAGTGTGTTCTCTTTTGCGTCCAGCTTTGTCACTTAGCATAAGCTTTCGAGGCTCCTTCCTGTGGTTGAGAGTATTTAGCAGTTTGTTGCTCTCTGTTGGCCGAGTCGTATTCTGCTGGATGAACAGTGCGGTTTGCTTCTCCAGGCACCTGTGGGTGGATGTTTGGGTTGTTTCCACTTGGGGGCTGTCACGAACCTTCAACCATGTGTGTCTTCTTGTGGACATGCACTTTTCTCTTGGACAAATACCTAGGAGTGCAATTGCTGCGTTTTTGTATAAGTGTATCTTTATAAATAACACGCCGAACTATTTTCTGGCTGTATTATTTTGCATTCCCACCAGCAGTATATAAGCATTCCAGACTGTACCCCACCCATCCTTGCCAATATTGGTGACATCAGTCTTAACTTACTGACTCCAGTGAGTATGTCATGGTTTCTCATTGTCGTTCTGATTTGCATTTCCCAAAAGGCTAACGACATTGAACGCTTTTTCATGTGCCTGTTTGCCATTCAGAATCTCTTTGGATGCCTGATACATTTCTAATTTCATTAAACAAATGTTTATTCTGCAATGGATTAATTTATGAACCACATACATACTGTATCATATGATGGTGAGTGTTAAGTCCTAGGGGGAGAAGGACTATGTAAACTTTTTTCCCCAGAAAACCCACTTACTGAGCATCTGTTATTTGCCAACTGCTGTGATGGCTAAAGAGATAAATGCACATGAAGCAGGTCAAAGAAAAGTTGGAGGAGAGGGGCAAGAGGGCCAGGGACTGGTATGTGTCATAACTGCCTTAGGGACGTGTGAACTGCTTTGGAAGCACAGGAGAAAGAAGCACAGGAGGCTTCGCGCAGATTTCTCCTCAGTTGGGCCTGATAAGTGGGTGTTAGCAGGCAGGGAGAGGCGTTGCTGGCGAGGGCACGGCATTTACGGAGACAGGGGGCTTACAGGAAAGGCAGGAGTGTGGTTGCCGGGGCTAGAACTTAGAGGGCGCTTCTCCGGGCTTACTCTGGTGGGATAGGGGGTCGGGATCCCGTGGCCGGGAGGCTGAGAAGAGTCCAGGCCTCTGACCTTGTCGAGGGGCATAAGGAGGGGGTGAGGGGGAAGACAACGGGATGGTCGTAGAGGTGGGGTCAGTTGGGGGTCAGGTTAGGTGTGCCTGCAGCAGCCTCCCTGGGACCTGATGTGTCCACAGCCTGTGGGAAGCTGCCTCTTTTCCACGGGCACTTGGCTCGCGGAAAGCTGTCAACAGGTATCAGGGATTAGATGGCTCCGTCTTTCTTCCCTCCTGGGAGAAGGCTCGGCTGTGGAGACAGATGGAGAGCATTTCAGCACGTGCTCCGGGTTTGCTGAGAACCCTTGGTTGTGTGTTCAGGGGTGGAGGGAGTGCCGTGATATACTTAGAGTAAATTCTACGTTGAAACCTTACTGCTGAGTAGCAGAGATGCTCCTGGTCCCAGATGCTGGCCCTGTTCTTGCTGCAGAGTCCAGCCAGCCTTGGATTTGTGCCACAAAAGGCAGTTTCCCAAACAAGGGATTTGGACGAGGAGAGGCTCCTGGCTGCCTGCCCCCCTCTGTTGCCGCACCTCCAGGCCAAAGGGTCTGGTTCGGGTCAGACACTGCCTGGCAGCCTGTGATAGATTTGGTTCTGAACAGGGGAGACCTGCCTTGGGGGAACTGGACTCAGAGAAGGCAGCAGCAGCCGGCAGCTCCCCAAAGTGGGAGAAAATGAGAGTCATAGGTTTTTATTCTAATTTTTTCTAAGTTTCTAATGAAACTTGTATTTCCTGTATATATTTCACAAATACATATTTGCTTGTACTCTGGCAAGGAAGGAAAAGCAGACAAAGGAAAGAAAATCACCTCGAATTTTATAAAAGAGTTAAAAACTACCTAGAATTCTATCACCCAGGCAGGTAAGTATACTTCTGGGATTTTTTTATGGAGGTTTTGACTTCAGTATTTGTGTGTGTGTGTGTGTGTGTGTGTGTGTGTGTGTGTGTGTGTGTATTTTCCCACCCAAATCCATTAATCCAGAGAGCGGAAAGCAGTTTGCCTACTTCTTGGTTCCCTGTGTTCATTCTGGTCTCCTCCCTGCAGAACCCGGCCATTGCTGACATCTACACGGAGCACGCCCACCAGGTGGTGGTGGCCAAGTACGCGCCCAGCGGATTCTACATCGCCTCTGGAGGTACCTGTCTGTCCTCGCGCATGGCTCCTTGGTCCATGTGGTGTGCCCCCCCACCCCCCAGTCCTGGGGCCAAGCTGGGCACCTGGCTTGGGAGGGTGGGGGGTGGAGGAGGCAGGGAGGAAGAGGGAAGACCCTCCAGGAGCGTGGGGATGGCAGGTGGGGCGAACGTGATGAGTTTCAGTTGGGGCTGACAAGGAAAGGGTAAGCCAGCAAAAAGCCCCTTTCCAGAACTCTAGCTGGCCGTGTTCCAGCTGGTTCCAACTTGGAGGTCAGTGGAGATGCTCATGTGAAGTTGGCTGGAGGCCTCTGCGGGCAGCTGTACCGTGATGTATCGGAGCCCATTTTGTGTGTGTGTGTGTGTGTGTGTGTGTGTGTGTGTGTTTCTGACTTGTAACTTTGTCTCGTGTCACCTTTTGCTGTTCCGTTCCCTGTACCGAGCACACCGCCAGCCTCAGGCAAGCACTTGTTCCATTGGTGGTCAGGGCCTCGGCTCCATCCAGCCGGGCTTTTGTGTGGCTCAGTGGGAGGCTGGGCAAGAGGAGGGACATGAGCTCATCACATTGTAGGATGCTCTATTCACCCGATTCTTCGAGGTTGGTCTTTTACTATTTACAGATGAGAAAGGGAGACACACAAGTTAGCGTGGCTTAACACGAGTCTCCCATTCGTTCATTCATACACTCAGCAGATGTGTCCAGCCTGGTCTCAGGCCCCATGAAGAGCCAGGTGGATGAGCTGATGTGGGCCTCGTCAGCCTCCCTGGAGAGTGACAGAAATGAGCAAATTGCTGAAAGAACTAACGGCCAGTGGGGGAGGGCCGGGATCATACACCCTGCTGGCCGTTTGTCTACAGTGCCCTCACTCCCTGCATGGCAGGCAATGCAGACCTGTCCCGGAAGGGGTCGCCTCTTCCTAGCTGTGCAGTCTTCCTTAAATAACTTACCTTCCTGGGCCTTAATTTTCTCTTCTGTAAACTGGGACTGTTAGTTCCTACCAGATCGGTTTGGGGAGGACCCGGTGCAGCAATGCATGTACAATGCCTGGGGTAGCGCTGGCACTGGTGGGCACCACAGGGGACCGTGGTGTCTGTCACTGAATGCCCGGACACACCAGGGTGACAGGTGTGCTGGCTGATGGCTAATGCTCTCCCGGGGTTGTGTGAGAAGGGTTCGGCCAGGAGCTGGCACAAAGTGGTCACTTAATGATTTTTTTTTTTTTAATTAATTAATTTATTTATTTTTGGCTGTGTTGGGTCCTCGTTTCTGTGCGAGGGCTTTCTCTAGTTGTGGCGAGCGGGGGCCACTCTTCATCGCGGTGCGCGGGCCTCTCACTGTCGCGGCCTCTCTTGCTGTGGAGCACAGGCTCCAGACGCGCAGGCTCAGTAACTGTGGCTCACGGGGCTAGTTGCTCCGCGGCATGTGGGATCTTCCCAGACCAGGGCTCGAACCCGTGTCCGCTGCATTGGCAGGCAGACTCTCAACCACTGCGCCACCAGGGAAGCCCATCACTTAATGATTTTTTATGTTTAGACCTACTCTGACTCCATCTGTAAAACTTGCTCTAATTTATATCCTGCGATTCACTCTAGCCCTGTGATTTCCCTGCCCCCCACCCCTGCCTGCCAGCAAAACTCCCCTGCATTTAAAGTGCCATGATTTGGGCCTGGTGCCTTTTAAAACCGTGTGTTCTCAGGAGAGAAGTGTGGTTGGCACAGCTTCCCTGGCTGCTCTTTGAGCTGTGGCCCGGCTGCTGAATCACTCACGAGCCCAGGCCTGCCCTCCGGTCCCCAGGCAGGTAGTTTAACCAGGCAGGAATCACGGTCTTCAAATGCTGTTGCAGAGATCGTTGCAAAGGACAGTCCACAGAAGTAAAGGCTCCATCTGACGTTTTCCTCTCGCACAAGCGCCTTGACTTGGTGGGGGAAGTGAGGGAGGTTGGGCTGCAGGCAGGCGTGGGTGGTGTATTTTATGTTTCTAGCGAGCTGGCCCTTTGAATGGAACAAAGACTACAAAACATTTACTGCAGAGTGTGGTGTGTAGGGTTTGGAGATGAGGTGCTGTGCCCTCTGGCTAAGTGGGTTACCCGGCACCCGGTGTGCCCGGGGTGGGGCCGGGGTCCCTGAGGGCAGGGGTCCCCGTACCTCGGGAACCCTGCAGTCACTCCCAGACCGGTTTCTAGCCTCAGATCTGCGAGTCTTTAGATCCCTGTAAGTCTGGCTGGTCCACGTTCTGCAAAATGATCGAAGCTTCTGGAAGGCCCATGGGAGGAGCCCATGCCAGGGGCTGGACCCCCAGCTCTGAATGAGATGGCAGTCTGTGCCCTGGGGGACCCTGGGTCCTGTGTGATGTTCTCAGGGTGGAGCCATTCCGGGGCCCGATTTCCCTTTCTAGGGGATCTTCCCAGGATGCGGGGTAGAGGCTCTCGTGGATAGGGTTCTCCGTGCCCTGAGAAGGATGTGAGGGTTGCTCAGGTGAGGCACATGGGAGGAGAGACCAGGCCACAGAGCAAGAGCAGGTGTGAGCAGAGGCCGCCCCCGCCGCTGCGGCCCCAGCAATGCTGGTGTGCGTTCCACACCAAGGCGGGGTGGGGAGCAGGCTCACCACGAACGGCCGTTTCCGGATGCAGCTTATTGTCCGGGAGGAGACCTGTTCCCAGTGGTGCAAGGAGGCCTTGTTGGA
>NW_006778171.1:781188-791827 GCF_000442215.2 Lipotes vexillifer | reverse complement strand
GAAAGAGTCGCTTCCCCACTGTCACCGTCTGTCCCCTTGCACTGCGGTGCTTTTCTCCGTAGTCCTGTAAGTGCGTGGACGTGTGTGTGTGTGTGTGTGTGTGTGTGTGTGTGTGTGTGTGTGTCTGCCAGCAGATGCCTGGTCTGTGCTGCGCCCCCAGCAGCTGGCACAGGGCCTGGTACCCAGGGGCACCTTGTCAGGGCCGCCCTCATCGGATGGGGCCTGAGTGCCTGGTCTCCAAGCCCCACTGTCTGTTTCCGGCCCCAGCTGCTTCTGAAAAGTATCAAATGCATGAGTTGGGCCCATCAGAAGAGGCTGATGGTCCTGGCAGGGAGACAGTGGGAGAATGACTAGGATGCCTGGCCTGGAGGGGGGCTGAGCTGAGGGAGGTACAGGCGGGCTGCCCGTTGAATTCAAGGGGTGGAGAGCGGCTCCCTGCTGTCTAGGGGTGGGGAGGGGAACAGGCTCGGCCTTGTGCCTGCAGACGCTGTGTTCTCCATGACTCCATGTAGTGCCCTGGGCTGACCTGAGCACGGGGACCACGCAGCCCGGCGTGTGCGTGAATGTGAGCACACGCGTAAGTGTAAGCACACGCGTGAGTGCGTGTTTCCTTCCTGTACACACAGTGCTCCTTTTTTGGCTCCGGCCTCTGCCCCTTCCTTTTCTTTCCGCGTTGGCCCATTTGTTCAGCCAAGGGACTTAACTGGCTCGGGTCAGCCTTGGAGCTCGCCTCGGGCAGCGTGCCAGGCAGTCTGGCTGGACCTCATCCAGAGACCAGGGCCCCGGGGACCCCCTCATTAGTGCTGTTCACAGGGAGGCTAGCGTCTCATCTGTGCCACGGCGGACGTGAGCCCCGCGTGTTTGCCCACGGGGAGGGGTCTCCAGTGGCTTCTGCAGAGCCTTAGTTAATTCACTGACAGAACTAACTCTAACTCGTTACAAGTGTCTGCGGCGTCCTGGGGACCAGTCTAAGGCTTTATATGTGTTGACTCATTTTATCGTCACAGCAGCCCTCTGGTGGCATGTTATCCCCCCTCTTGTGGGTGCGGTTGTAGGTGGTGTTTTAGGCCTACAGAGCCGTGTGTGGCAGGGGCCATGTCTGCAGCCGACGCCCACCCTCGACTGGACCCGAACAGAAGTTGAAAGCTGTTCCCACTGGAACAGTCTGTAGACCTTGCGTTCAGTGCTGAAGTGGCCAGGGATCCTGGATACAACTCGAGCTTATGCTGGGGGGAATTGGCCCAGACCTATGCGGAGCTGAGGTCTTAGCCTCAAGAGTTAGTTTAAAATGCTCCACTTTTCCTCCTTATTTGGGAAGTCAGTACTCAGTTGGGAAGGGGATGTGTCGGGGTTGGTGCTGAGAACTTGGTGATGGGATGGTGGTGGGGAGAGAAGGGGGTGTTACTTTATCACTGATCCGCTGCAAATGCTGCAGTGAGAACAGGCCTGGCGTCAAGTTCTGCCTGTAGCGAGACTCCTTCCAGCACCCAGACCCTGCGTGTCTCACAAGAGGGTCTCACTCATGGCTCAGCCATGAGTGGTGGGATGGTGCCTTGCTCTGCCGAGTAGGGGCTGCCGATTGCCCTAGGCGGGGAAGGAGCTGGCAGGGGAATGGGGCCTGCAGACCCAGGTGGGGCCCCCGTGCGGGACCCAGCATGCCCCAGGCTGCCCAGCTGCACACACGACAGTGCCCTCGTTTGTACTGGTGACTGCAGCCCCTGCATGGGAGATGCAGTGTCACTAGTACTATTGTGTTTTAGAAATGAAGATCTTTAGCTCCTGAGTGTCCCGGGGCCTGTATGCCAGTTAGGTAACCCTCCAAGGAAAGGAATACAGTCATATCCCAAGCTGCTTCCTGGGCGGGGGGGAGGGGGGGGGGTTGCTACCATGCGTACCTGGGCTTCCTGACACCCATGCGGGGCTTGAGATCCCTGTGATGCCTGGAGAAATGTAGAGACCCCCCCTGTTGGTCCTCATGGTGGCAGCAGGCTCTGATTGACGGTGGCTGCGTGTTGTTTATCTGATGAACACACACGCCTTCTCCCAGCTATGCCCGGCCAGCTCCAAAACCCTGGGTGGCCATGCCTTGTGCCCACGTGGCCCCGGCACAGTGGTGAACGTGGCTCTCGCCGCCCCGTTGTGTCCGCAGATGTATCTGGGAAGCTGAGGGTCTGGGATACCACGCAGAAGGAGCACCTCTTGAAGTATGAGTATCAGCCTTTCGCTGGGAAGATCAAGGACATTGCTTGGACGGAAGATAGTAAGAGGATCGCAGTGGTCGGGGAAGGAAGGGAGAAGTGAGTCTGGCCTCGACCCCTCCTGCCTGTGTCCCTTGCTTTGCTTTCTTTCCTGCACGCCCCCGGTGGGAGGGGTGCGTTGACGTCAGTGCAGCTTGGACTGGTGTGTGTTGAGTCCTGTGGGTGCTGGGCTTCCTTCAGGGTGGGCTTCGGCAACACACAACGGAAAACCACATGTAACCACGGGGAACCCCCAGGGTTTGTCTCCGGGCCCAGGCACCTTCTCTGATCTGATGTCCTTGGCCCTTCACCTCCCAGAACCCCAGCTGTCCTGCCCACAATCCAGGCAGCAGGAAGCAGGAAAGGGAGCAGATGAAAGCAATGCAGCTCCTAAGAGTGTTATTGGGGTCCCTCCCAGCAGCAACGCCACGACCACACCTGCCGAGAGTGAGGCCGGATGTGTTCCCTAGTTGGGCACACCCTATGGCCACCTTACTGAGGAGGGAGGAGGGGGCGACAGGACGCTGGGTGGGCGGTCCCGGGGGGCTGCTGCACTCATGGGGCCAGTGACCAGCAGGGTCAGTACCGCAACCCAGGTGTCTTATTCCGAGTACAGTCAGGGTTCCCTCCCCAGCACCTCTGCCGCCCTCAATCACTTGTACTTGGCAGACACATATCTTTGTTTCCCTTACCTAGAGGCTCCTCGTAATGTGTGTTCTGATAGGTGTTCATTCTTCCATAGCTTTTCTTCAAGTCATTCCTGTTGGTCTTAATTCCTTTTCCATTCAGTCACAAATGGTAACCCAAACAATACATTTTCATTGACTGTTGACTGCTGGCTGACAGCAAGGCAGCATCTCCGTTCTAGCAGGGGATGGTAACCGATGTGTTTCCTGGTCCCCAGCCCAACCCCAACCCCCCCCCATCCACTCCCCACCCCCCACCCCTTATTAAAACTGCTGTGAAACTGATGAAGCCTCGAGCTGTTCCCTGGCAGGTGCTTTTAAGGCACCTTCATGTGGGAGGCTCCTTGGGTCTGGGCCCTAAGACACAGGCATGCAGTCCCTTCCCAGAGGCACTTGGGCCTGCTTCTGCTTGTTCTTCTATCCTTCAGACAAATCCTGGGTGCCGTCAGTGTTGGCTCTTTTGGGGAGCGTGTATGAAGCACAGTTGTGATCAGGGCCGCCCTGCCAGCACCACTGCCCTCTGACTGCTGGGGACACAACTGCCCATGGTGACCTTCCCAGGACTGACTTTTATCTCCTGTGACTCCCCTCCTGGGTAAAGGTTCGGAGCCGTCTTCCTGTGGGACAGCGGCTCTTCTGTGGGCGAGATCACGGGACACAACAAAGTCATCAACAGCGTGGACATCAAGCAGAGCCGGCCATACCGCCTGGTGACCGGCAGCGACGACAACTGCGCTGCATTCTTTGAGGGGCCACCATTCAAGTTCAAGTTCACAATTGGCGTGAGTGGGCTTCTTCAGAGGGTGGTTTTCCGGTGAACTTTATGGTTTGTATGTGAAGCCAGTGGAGTCTAGACCTGTTAGATGCTGATGGCAGAAGGTCACGGGCGCACAGCATTAATGCCAGGATGGGGCGGGGGTCGCCCTGGGATGATGGGTGTATTTCTGGGTGGGGGTAAGCACAACTCTGATGCTGTGAGACCAGGTGAGCATCCTGGTCCAGAGGTGTCTTGTTAGAAAGGGGAGCCCAGGCCCAGCGGCACCCTGCCCTCTAGTTGCACCAGCTTGAGATCCACTGAGCCACCAGAGTGGCAGAGGAGGTGGGCTTCCAGGGATGTCTGGTTTTGTTGCCTCCTGCACCTCCCCAGGAGAGATGATGAGGGCAGGGTCACACCTGTAAAGTGACACAGGGTGAGCAGAGTTAGGTGCTTTGCCTGTGGGTATGTGCTCTAAACGCCCCAGTGGAGTGACACGGGTTTTGGGTATAAATGGCTCGGGGCCTCAGTCCCAGCTCTGTACATGCTCCCTGACTGAGGCAAGTGCCTGAACCCTCGAAGCCTCACCTTTCCCACCTGCAAGATGGGTGTGGAGACATGGACATGAGAGCATTTTAATCATGGATTTGATCTGTGCATAGGGCCAACAGGCCCAGAGCGGCCCACGATGCGTTTCCTGACCTGGGGTCTGAGGCTGGAGCACAGAGGAAGGGCGCCTGGCAGGGGATGGCCCTCAGGCCAGTGTCGTGGCAGCCAGGGTTCTGAACCTGCCCTCCCAGTTTGTCTTGTGAAAACACTGGAAAGGCAGCCAAGCACCAGGGGTGGAGGTGGAAGTGACCGCGCTGAGCCGCAGCACGGAGGATGCGCGGTGCTTTACGGCCAGCTCTTTCCTCTGGAGGCGGCTGGGCTGGGGTTGGCCGAGGTCTGGGGACGTGTCTCAAATGTTACTGGCTGGCTGAGGGGTCCTGTTAACTTTGATGACAATGCAGGGAAGCCCAAAGAGCAGGCAGGGCGTGGCCGGGAAGGCGGTGATGGTCCTCGGTGGGTCCCTGGGGGGATCCCTGGGGACAAGACTCGGGCCGTGGGCAGCATGTCCACACACAGGTAGGTCTCGGCTCGGGTGCAGAGGGGCTCTGCAGGTTACCTGTTTGTAGTAAAATGGGGCTGGATTCATCCCGGAGCCACGGAGTGGGGCCTGGCTGGCTTCTGCGCCCTGCAGGGTGAGCAGCCTGGAGTCCCTCCCGACACCCCGCATCTCCCAGAGGCTGGCTCCGAGGCTGCTGCTCATGGGGAGCTGCTCCAGGGTCACAGGGGACCGGCTGTGGGACAGAGGCCATGGACAGCACGGTGTCCACCTCTGGTGTCCTGTGCACAGGGATTTAGGTTCCCCTTTGAGGCCCTAAGAGTGGCCTGAAGAAGTGGGCAGGTGGACCTTGCCTGTCCCGTGGAGCCTTCTTTCTGCTGAGTGCATTCCTGTGATAGACACATCTGGATGTGTAGTAACAGGCCCCACTAAGCGTCTCTAGCTCACCTGTGTGTCTGTGCACCTGGCCCGCTATGGCCTTGGGCGAGTTTCTGTGCCTCTCCAGCCTCTGCGTCTTCCTCTGTCAGGTGAGCAGGTTGGCTGCCCAGGTGACCGCAGACACTCCTGGAGGGGGCGCCTCTGAGGGCTGTGTCCACAGTGCATGGGATAGCGTGTGTCTGATGAAATGATTGCTCAAAGCAACAAGTGTCAGGACTCTTATTTGCCCTGGGCCTGCTTGTCAGTCTGTGACCGTGTGATCTGGACTGGAAACTACCTGCCGCATCTGCCCAAGCCTCTGAGAGCAGGTCACCCAACCGCACCTGGCGGCGAAGGGGACGCCTGGCCTTCCCTCCTCCGCGCCGGTGGGCTGCTCAACTTGTCACCTGTGTGTCTCACACGTTACCTAACGGGGAGTTACACTTCCTTCTAGGAATCTCTGTCTCTGCTGTTATTACAAGTATCACCTTCTTAGACAAGTAAAATTTGAGCTCTAAAATGCAAGGTTTTCTGGTTGTTTTTTTCCTGTTCCCTGTGTCCTTACAACAGGGCAGAAAACGGAAGTTTGAGTTGAGGTGTGTATCAGGTGCCTGCCTTGCACTGGCCCCATGGGTCCCTGGGGGGATCCCTGGGGACAAGACTCGGGCCGTGGGCAGCATGTCCACACACAGGTAGGTCTCGGCTCGGGTGCAGAGGGGCTCTGCAGGTTACCTGTTTGTAGTAAAATGGGGCTGGATTCATCCCGGAGCCACGGAGTGGGGCCTGGCTGGCTTCTGCGCCCTGCAGGGTGAGCAGCCTGGAGTCCCTCCCGACACCCCGCATCTCCCAGAGGCTGGCTCCGAGGCTGCTGCTCATGGGGAGCTGCTCCAGGGTCACAGGGGACCGGCTGTGGGACAGAGGCCATGGACAGCACGGTGTCCACCTCTGGTGTCCTGTGCACAGGGATTTAGGTTCCCCTTTGAGGCCCTAAGAGTGGCCTGAAGAAGTGGGCAGGTGGACCTTGCCTGTCCCGTGGAGCCTTCTTTCTGCTGAGTGCATTCCTGTGATAGACACATCTGGATGTGTAGTAACAGGCCCCACTAAGCGTCTCTAGCTCACCTGTGTGTCTGTGCACCTGGCCCGCTATGGCCTTGGGCGAGTTTCTGTGCCTCTCCAGCCTCTGCGTCTTCCTCTGTCAGGTGAGCAGGTTGGCTGCCCAGGTGACCGCAGACACTCCTGGAGGGGGCGCCTCTGAGGGCTGTGTCCACAGTGCATGGGATAGCGTGTGTCTGATGAAATGATTGCTCAAAGCAACAAGTGTCAGGACTCTTATTTGCCCTGGGCCTGCTTGTCAGTCTGTGACCGTGTGATCTGGACTGGAAACTACCTGCCGCATCTGCCCAAGCCTCTGAGAGCAGGTCACCCAACCGCACCTGGCGGCGAAGGGGACGCCTGGCCTTCCCTCCTCCGCGCCGGTGGGCTGCTCAACTTGTCACCTGTGTGTCTCACACGTTACCTAACGGGGAGTTACACTTCCTTCTAGGAATCTCTGTCTCTGCTGTTATTACAAGTATCACCTTCTTAGACAAGTAAAATTTGAGCTCTAAAATGCAAGGTTTTCTGGTTGTTTTTTTCCTGTTCCCTGTGTCCTTACAACAGGGCAGAAAACGGAAGTTTGAGTTGAGGTGTGTATCAGGTGCCTGCCTTGCACTGGCCCCAACACACACACACACACACACACACACACACACACTCACACACACACACACACACACACACACAGCCCCTGTGCCGGCTTTTCAAAAAGCTGTGTGTGTGTTTGTGGTGGTTGTGCCGGGAGGTCAGCAGGGTCGGTCTCCTTCCCGGTGATCTCCTGAGCCGGTGGCAGGGAGTGACCCGGCAAAGCTCCGTGGATGGTCAGTGGCCCAAAGAGGATTAGAAGGAGCCTTTCATCCCTTCATCATGTCCTCTTTCTCCAGGGGAAAGTGGTAACTGGGCAGGCAGATCTGTGCTGGGTGACGGGAAAAGCAGGGCGAGGGATGCAGTGCTGCCCTTCCAGGCACTTTAAGGGAGGACCTCGCAGAGAGAACAGGGAGCCCGGTTTAGGAGGGCGCGGTGGCCTGAAGGAGGGCGAGGCAGCGTTCCAGATCAGGGTGGACATCCTCTTTTGGAGTGCGGACCGTGGAGGCACATGCTGCTCTCGGTAAGGCAGGCGGGTGGTGGGCACGGGTGTCTGAACTGCTTGTCCCTCCACAAGCCTGTGATGAGGGAGCGCGGCAGGTGGGCACAGGGCATTTCAGCGTGATGGTAGGAGTCCTCCTGCAGAGCACAGCTGAGGCTGGTGGAGCCGGGAGGGCTCCCAGGGACACCTGAGCTGACGGGCTGGTCAGGCCCTGGCGCCCGGTGGCGCTGCGTCCCTGTCAGTGACGTGGACTTGGGTGCATTACCTAATGATTGCTAATTGCTCCCATCTCGGGTTTCTCAGTGGTGAGGGGGAGGGGTAATGACAGGGTAAGGGAGGTAATGATGGGGGGACAGGTGATAACAGGGTTGGGGGGTGATTACCGTGGGGAGGTTCCCGCCAGAGCTCCGCTTGGTTGTGACTGAGGCTGGGCGAGACAGCCCCATCCCCCGGAGGTGGCTGCGTGGAGTGGCACTGCCCCTCCAGGACGGCTAGCAGGGGCGGGGGCCAGGAGCCCAGCCCACTCGTCTGAACCCACCCCCGTGATATTTCCCCAAGCCCGTTCCTTCCTGGTCCTCCGGCCTCCCCTCCCTGTGGACCGGGCTATTTTTAGCCCTCATTTTTTTGGTTAATGGGCTGTTCACTGTTCCTCCCTTTAAATGGGCTATTTCAGGGGCAGACATCAGTCTCCTGCTCATTTGGGCTCTTGGCTCAAGTTGCAAGAAAACCTGACAGGGAGAACTTTCTAAAGCCGCAGCGCCTGGTCCCCAGGGTGGGCGTCTGCCCTGTCCAGTCTGAACCCCGGGAACCCGTGTTGTTCTGGGCCTGGGGGAGGGCACCCTGCCCCTGGCGGGGAGACAGACGACAGACACGTCCACACGCATGACGTCCCCTGTAGCACCGGGGCGCAGAGGGGGGCAGGTGGTCAGGGGAGGGGGGCAGTGGCATAAGCAGGGTGGTTCTGGCCTGGTGTCTGTGCTGCCCCTCTGCGGCACCCTGACCCCTGAGCTGGGTGTGGCGGGGGCTGGTCCTGTTCTCTCAGGGAACAACTGTGCCTGGAGTTTGACGAGTTGGAACTGCAGTGTAGCCGAGGGTCCCTCTGGTTCACGGCGCGTTCCTCATGCCGCCCACCGCAGCCCCCCTTCGGCCCCGTGGTCTGCTCCACCCAGGGGAGCTCTCGGCACCCCAGTTCTCGGGGGGTCTGGCTGGGGCTCGGTCCGTCCCAGGGAGCCAGCCCCAGCCTCCTCCCCCGGAGCAGCAGGGCCGGGTCAGCCAGTAGAGATCAGGACAAGAGGACCAGATGTTTGGGCAGTTGTGTGGGAGGTTTTGTCACTTAAGAGCTTTGCCTTTGACCTCCTCCAGGAGGAGCTGTGTCTGCCTGTCCATCCTCCCCTTCCCACAGGGTGGTCCTGGGGGGATTGGGAGAGGCCTGGGGGCTTTGTCTCAGCAGCCCTCCCACCACGGGCTCTGAACCACCCGAGAGACAGAGGGCCCCGGGCCCTGGCTGAGCAGCTGGCTCCCCGCCCGGCCTGCCTGCCTCCTGGCCAGGGCCCGGGGCCAGCTTGCTTGTGTAGAGAGCTCTGGACGAGAAACCGTAGACCTGGGCTCTCAGAACCCAGCCTCTCCAGGCCGGGGCTGTCTCCTGTAGAAGGAAGAGTGCCCGAGGCTCCCCAGGGCCCCTCGAGGTGGTAGGAGGATGGATGAGTGACAGTCATGGGGGAAGAACAGTCAGAGGACCTGAGAGATCCCAGTTTGGAAAGATCATTGCTTTTGTTGCGTTGTGCGCCTCCTGGGAAATGGCCATCCTGCAGCTCAGAACACAAACCTTAGAGCAGGAAAGCTCGGCCATAGAAGCAGGATAGGTGTACCCGAGAAACCAAGAAGGCGAAACAGGCCTTGGCCGTGGGGGGATAACCCAGGCTCTGCCTCCATCTTCACGTGGTCGCCCTGTGCCTGCACTGAGTCCAAATCTCCCTCTTCCCATAGGGACACCAGTGGTGTTGGATCAGGGCTCACGCTAAGGCCCTCATCTCACCTTGAGTACACCTATAAAGACCCTGTTTCCAATAAGGTCACTTTGACGGGTACTGGGATGTCAGCCTACCTTTTCAGGACACAAGTCAACCCATAACATTACACAGTCAAACGCATGCAGTTCCTACCACCCCAGCAGCTCCTGTTTTAAAATTGTTGGTGGTTTACCTTGGTGGGTGCAGGTGATGCACTTTGAGTTGAATTGCTTTTCCTGCAGGTTGGGCGCCCATGGCTGCAGGGGCAGTTAACCCCGCATACCTTCAGGAGGGTTGATAGCTAGCGCTTCTTGCGTGCCTGCAGGTGGGGTGGGAGAGCAGCCGGGCTTTGCATGGGTGGCTGGTGGGGTTTTCAGAGGATCATTCTCTGATGCAGACCCTTCTTGACTGAGGAAAGAATGAGTTCATTTACTTATTCAGGTAACAGAATCGCCCCTGGAGATCACATCTCCTCAGTCACTCAGACTCTTGTTCCCACAAAGGTTATCACCACTGTTTAATTTCTTGAAAACCTCAGTTCGTTCAGCAAATGCCTGCTGAGCACCTGCCGTGTGCCAGGCCCAGGCCAGGCGCTGGGGACTCGGGGATGAGGCCTCACGGTCCCGGCCTCATAAGCCTAAGGGTTCCGGCCTTGAGCCCCCTTCCAGGGCTGGAGGGCAGGTTGGGGGCATTACTGTCTGCGGAGCTCAGGGAGCACGTCACAGCGGAGGGAGGCCTTCCAGGCAGAGATGCACCCGGCCACGGCGGGCGGGCTGGGACTCACGCTGAGCTCTAAAGTCTTCCGTGGACCGGCGTCCACACGCGTGGTGGTTGTGGGCCGCATGGTGCATAGAGAGCTTTCCTGAACTGCCTGTCACCGGATAACTGTCCCACTTCCTGCAGGACCACAGCCGCTTCGTCAACTGTGTGCGGTTCTCTCCTGATGGGAACAGATTTGCCACAGCCGGGGCCGATGGTCAGGTAAGGGCTGCGGGTCCTGGAGGGAGGGGTTCGTCTCTTGGTCCTCTGCGATGGTTCAGAACAGGCAGACTTAGTAAAGCTGGTCTCGATGTACAGCCCCCTCCTTCCCCCTCCTGGGATGCAGCTCAGTTAAGGGGCTCTGTCCTCAAAGCATGGTAGACCCATCTCTCCATCTCTCTCCTTTTAAAGGAGCTCGAAACTCATCTGTCTTTAGATTCTTTGTTGTAAGAGCCACAGTCTTGATGCCACCCTCTTGGTGGAGCAGGAA
>NW_006778171.1:769167-780501 GCF_000442215.2 Lipotes vexillifer | reverse complement strand
TGGAGCAGAAATGAGGAGCTCATTTAGCATGCCGGCTGCCGGGCCTCCACACACACATGCCTGATCCGCATCTATTTGTGTTTCCTGAAAGATCTACATCTATGACGGGAAGACGGGGGAGAAAGTGTGTGCCCTGGGAGGAAGCAAGGCTCACGACGGTGGCATTTATGCTGTAAGTATGCGTCTGTGTTCACAACGTGTTCTGTGGTCGTGGTCGGGCCGTGTCTGCGTCTGTTGTCATCTGTACACACGTGTTAAGGTTGGAAGCCTGAGATGGGGGGTTAGAAGTAGGGGCAGTGGCAGAGACCTTCAGGGTCACGTGGGACACGGTGACGTGGCCTGGAGAGGCCAGTGGCCAGGATGCTCATCCTGTCCTTGCCCTGGTGTGTCCCACCACCTTCTGGGCCATCCTCCCTGCTCAGAAATGGGGGCTGTGGACAAGCTGCTATCTGAGTCTCTGCCCCCTCTGGAATGCTTGACCCATGACCACCGTTTGTTTGAGTAGATCAGCTGGAGTCCCGATAGCACCCACTTGCTTTCTGCTTCCGGAGACAAAACCTCTAAAATTTGGGACATCAATGTGAACTCTGTTGTCAACACGTTTACCATGGGCTCCAACGTTCTGGACCAGCAGCTGGGCTGCTTGTGGCAGAAGGACCACCTCCTCAGCATCTCCCTGTCCGGCTACATCAATTACCTGGACAAAAACAACCCCAGCAAACCTCTGCGGGTCATCAAGGTACAGCCGGGCTGTGGAGCTGCTGTGTGTGCAGGGGCTGGCTGGAGGGGAGGTGGGCACCCAGCCAGACGTAGGGCAACTGAGGTGAGGTGAGGCCCAGTAGAATGGCAGGATGCTGGTTGCTTTGGGGATGTGAGTTTAGCAGAGGTGGGAGGCCAGATGCCACGTTCCCCTTTGAGCTATCATGAAGCTGGATGCTCGGGGCCTGGGGTTCAGGGCAGCAGCCCGTGCCCCTGCTGTCAGGGTTGTTTGTCTCGGGGGGATCAGCCTCCCCCAGTTAGGAGGCCACTGGCTGTGTCCGCTTGTGAGGCAGGACCAGGAAGATGCTGAAACCCAAGACAGGGCATGTCGTGGGGCATCACTGCAGACGTGGGTGGCCAGCAGGCCTTGGAGCTGGGCCTTGACATTGTGCAGGGTTTGAACGTGGGAATGGGTGTGGGCAGGCACTTGTCCTCTGTGGTTAGAGCAGGGCAGGCATGAGGGGGTGTTGGGGAGTGGGAGGAAATGGACAAGTCGGTGGAACCCAAGGTGCCGAGGCGTGAGGTTTGGGCAGCAGGGAGTGATTGGAGGGCCTGCCTCCCATCCTCGTCTCCCAGGACGGCTCACTCAAGGTTGGCTGATCACCAGGGTCTGCCCTGAGTGTACCCTATAGTGGGGACTGTTCCTTGCCCCTCCATCAGCCCTGGAATTTTTGGCCTCTCAGGAAATCGCAGCCAGACTAGAAGCTCCTGTGTCCTGGGGCCCTGCTTGGGCACTGCCCATTGCAGACCTGCTTCTGCTGGAGGGTGGGCTGTGGTGGGAACTCGGGGTCAGCCTTGCCTGCTCTGTCACCCTGGATGAGCTGTGCCCTCAAGGGAGAGGTTTCCATAGCCCAGCTCCATGCTGCACCCCGTCCTGGCAGCTGAACCTCCTGGGGCCAAACCCCAGTGCTTCCTCACAGCCTGCTCGCTCATCTGCTTCAGGGCTCTGCAGACAGGCTCTGGGAGACGGCTGGGCCCTGTGGGCTTGGTGTTGGCCAGCCTGGGACTGTTCCCCTCAGGCCCAGTGAGGGCCAGGGGCCCAGCCCTGCAGTGCTTTGTACATCCCATCCCACAGTCTCTGAGGTCACAGCCCTTGTGGACTCGGTGTGCAGATGACCTTGCCTAAAGGAAGGGGCCGAGCCTGGCTGTCTGCCCCCTTAACCCTGTGTGAATAGCTCGTGAGGCCCAGGTGGGCTCGGTGCCTGCTGCATCCCATTCAGGTGGGGCGTTGCTGACGGGAAGGGCTGATCCAGAACAACAGCTGCTTTGGCCCTCAGTGCTGGCCCTGCACCCTCTGCTTCCGCAAAGGTTTATCTGACTTGGCCCTGAGGATGGGGCCATTGGGGCCACTTGCTCCACAGGCTTCCAGCCCAGTGTGATGAGTGTAAAGTGAAGGTGTATACATCCTGGCACAGAGCCCAGGGGAGCTGGGAGGGGTCCCCGGCGCAGTCACTTCTCTGGGCCTCCATGCAATGGGGAGAAATTGCTGGAGAGAGTCAGGCGTTACTGTCCACCTGCTTCCTCTGCCCAGAAGAGCAGCTTCCCGTGAGCCGCCCTGATGCTGGGCTCGGGTGGCTGTCCCAGGCATCGCCCCATGTCTGCTGGCACCCTGGGAGTGATGGAGGCCTGGGCCTGACTGCTCCCAGTGATGTCACTGTCGCCGACAGCACAGGCGCTACTAGCCAGGCTCCTGTCCTCCCCCACCCCCCAGGTCAGCTCAGGAACCTCATGGGCGTTTACAGTTGTCAGAGAAAACATCCCAGCCCTCCTGCCGCACATATGTGAGTCCCGAGCAGTGTTTGGTGCTAATGTCAGGCTGTGAGTGAGCCCAGGAACAAGCTGGAGTTAGAAGAACGTAGATAGAATAGCGGTTCTCAGCCCCGGCGCACGTTCAGATCACCTGGGAGCTTCCACAAAGGGCTTGATGCCTCTGTACGGGCCCAGTGGGATGCTGTCAGAGACCAAGACTGTAGGGATGGCTCTTAGGTGCCGGTACTTTTAAGATGCACCCAGGTGACACTGCGGCTCAAGCTTGAAGGTGCATCAATCACCTGAGCCAGGCTGCTTGTTAGAACACGGTAGGTGGGCGACACCCCGGCGCTCAGAGGGTTCATCTGTGGGACACGGGAGAGCTCCATTTCTCACAAGTTCCCTGCGAGGCTGCTGCCCTAGGCGGGGGCCGTGCACAAGTCACCAGGCATCTTGTTGAGCGCAGGTTCTCAGTCTCCAGGCTGCGTAGGGCGACACTCCCCGTGAGACCAGCACTGGTCTGAGGACCATGCTTTTAAGTAGCAGGGCCAGTGGGTTGCTGCCCTGTGGAAAGGACTCGGGGTCTGTTCACTGGTTCTCCCGTCTCTGAGAACGGTGTGTACCTTTCTCTGAAGATACACACCACACTGTGGCAACAGTCAGCAAAGCTCAGAGGGACCCGCCTGCCTCTGGTGAGGGGAGAGCACTATGATTAGACCAAACCTCCGGGTTGTTTCCATCCAAGGAGCAGTTACGGGGGAGGTTAAGTGCCTTTCTTGAAGCAGACAACTGGTTGTAAATGAGTGATCTGGGCCCACCATGTTGCCAGTCGGGGCAACTGTGGGGCCCCAGCCCTGGGACAGCCTCGCATGGGAGGGGAGAGCTGGGAAAGAAGAAACCTCACGAGCCAGGGGCTGGAGCCGGAGCCACGAGCTGTGCTTCTGGGTAGAGGATGAACCGTTAGCAGCACCTGGTACCCCCTGGGCCTCCGAGTAGCCTGGGGGTCCCCCTGCCTGCTTCTGCAAGGGTTGGTCCCTCCCAAGACTACTCCCCACTACTGCTGCTTCCCCCCGGGTAGGGGCTCACCCTCTGTGACCGTTTCCTCCTTGTGTGGGGAGGGAGGGTAGCTGGGTCTGTCTGCACAGACCGGGTGTGCTGTTGGGGCTTCCACTAGACCCCCGTCCTCCACCCAGGTCGGGTTGAGTGCCTCGGTGGGGAGGCCCGAATGTCGAGGGTTTGAAGGGTTTGTCAGGTGGTCGCTCAGCTTGGGGCTGTTTCGGGCCCACCGGGGCTGTGGCGTTGAGGGCTCTGCCTCCCCTCCCAGGGGCTTAGCCGGTGGAGAGCATTTGACAAGCACAGGCAGGATGGCATGTCCTGAGCTCACCCCCCCGCCTGTCTCCTCCGCAGGGCCACAGCAAATCCATCCAGTGCCTGACGGTGCATAAAAACGGCGGCAAGTCTTACATCTACTCTGGAAGCCACGACGGACACATTAATATCCTTTGACTCACAGCGCTGGCTCTGGGGCCCCTGGCAGGAGAGTCGGGAGTTTCCTGTTCCCACGGTGCCAGCGGCGGGGCCAGCCGGCTGGCAGCCACAGGGCTCCTCTGACCGGTCTTGGCTGCCGGGAGGTGCCGCGTCCGTCCTTGGGGCCTCCAGCTCCAGGCCGCGGCCTTGACCTGGTGGGTCACGTAGTGCGGCCTTGAGTGATTGCTGAACCTCCCTGAGCTTGAGCTGCTTCTCCCGTCTGTGACCTGGTGTCGGCCTCTTCCCTCTCACGGGCAGCAGCAGGATCAGTGTGTGTTAGAATCCAAAAGGACTTAGAGCCTTTTGGGAGAGTCCCCTTATTTTAAAAATGGGGAAAGTGTAGCTCAGATGCCTCAAGTGCCTTCCCCAATGTTGCACCGCTTGGCGACGGCTGAGCTGGGTGGGAACCAAACCCCCACTCCCCGGTGAGGGGCTTTGCAGTCCCTTTGAGACGTTCCCGGCAGCCCTTCCAACCTCCTCCTCCCAGGATGGCGAGCGTGGGAGGGGTCGTCTGGGGGGCCCACCTCAGTGCATGTGTCGTGGCTGTGAGAGAGGCCTGCCCTCGTGCAGCCTGGCTCCTGGTCCGCGGCTGCCCTGCCTCCTGGAGGGGCTGTTCCAGACCCCTTGCTTCTCCCACCTCCCCAGACGTGCCTGGTCTGTAGGGTTTCCTCCCTGGGAAGGTCTCCCCTAGCCCCGAGGGAGGAGGGCAGAGAAGTCACCCTCCACCCTGTCATACGTAAGGAGATGGTACAGCAGAGGGTCTTGCCCAGCGTCGCCCCTCCTGGAGCTGCTCCTTCCTCCCCACTCATGCCCAACCCCGATGTCTGTGCACCGTGACGTTAACCTCCTGCGGTATCCATGGCTGGCGGTCCCTTCACAAGACCATGTCAGGAGTGGAATATACATGCAGCTTCCTAAGGGAACAGTCTTCGGTGCAAATGACACTCTCATTTGTTGATGTAAAAAGAGAATCTTGTAACTTAAAACACCTCACACCTGAGCCCCTCGAGCTGACAGTCCACACGCTGGCCCTGCCCAGGTGGGTCAGCCCCAGGCCCATTTACCTGGTGGCACCTAGGTGGCCATCGGCTGAGCCACAGGGCACAGCCAGCCTCCTGCTGAGGGCCGTGGGCTGGACAGCAGGCTAGAAAGAGCCTGGGGAGGGGGGCTCTGTTTTGGCCCAGTTACGCAGGGTCCCAGGGAAAGGTCTCTTCCTTCTAAGCCTGCTCTCGGAAGGAGGCGCTGTGCTGTTGCGTTGTTACAGGGCAGCGCAGTCCCGTGATCTGCCCGGTTCCTGTTCTGAAGACAGGTGGACTGTGTCTAACTGGGTGTGTGGGATTGTAAATGGCCTACTGGCCCTCTCCCCAGAACGTCTGCTGCCTGAAATTCGGGGTTGGACATGCGCAAGGAGGCCCCCTCAGGCCCAGGACGAGGGCCTGGCTGCAGCCTCCCTGGGGGGCTTGCGCCGCACCCTGGACGTCAGGCTCTTCCTTAACCCCTGCTCCACATTACTGGGATTCAGAGACGGGGGAGAACGACTCCTTCGCTGGGAAGGGCCACACGAACCAGGTGTCCAGGATGACCGTGGACGAGTGCGGGCAACTGGTGAGCTGCAGCATGGACGACACGGTGCGGTACACCAACCTCACGCTGCGGGACTACAGGTGAGAGCTTCCTGGGGCCAGTCCGCGCCCCTCCCTGAGCACGTCCCTGGTGAAGCCTTCTGCGGGGCCGGGCTGCTGCCCTGAGCCTCGACTCATGAGAGGACCCGGGGCAGAGCCACGGCCTGGTCACCCGGTCGCAGAGGCCCATTCACTGAGCCTTGGGGACGCCACACTTGCCAGTTACGTGGAATTTTTCTCCATTTACCATTTTCAAGAAGTTCTTTGCGTGTGCAACTTTTTCTAGTTTGTGTTTTCATAGTTTTAACCAAAAGTAAAGGTAACACAATTTTCACCAATTAGAAGTAGCAGGGTTTTTTTTAATTTTAATTGCCCTGCAGAGGAGACTGGTTATGACTGTGGGCAGGTGGGGTCAGAGCTCAGTTTTGTCTGTACCCGGGGAATGCCGGGGTCTCTAACTGGTGGACGTGGGCAGAAGCCAGGACAGGGCAGCTGTGGGGGCGGCACTTGGCACAGATGCTTAGGAACAGGGAGTGATCCCTTCATTTCCTCTCGCCACCCGCTTCCCCTCGTCCCAGCCCCCATCATGACTCATCTCTCTCCCAGAGGCTGAGAGTCTTCCCTTACCCCCTCCTGTGTTTTAGCAAAGGCTCCTGCAGTAGAGATCAAGGTGGAATTTCCTTGAGTCACCCGAGTGCTGTGGTCCTGCAGTGAGTGTGTATTTACACCCACCCTGTGCCCCTGGAGACTGAAATAATGACTTCCTCTCCACAGCGGACAGGGAGTCGTGAAACTGGACATCCAGCCAAAGTGCGTGGCTGTCGGCCCCGGGGGCTACACTGTGGTCGTGTGCATCGGTCAGGTACGGCTCCCACCCGGGTTCAGTTCAGGCTGACGCTGTGCAGTGTCTGGTCCCCACGTCCCCTCTCAGGCGCATTCAACCCCGTTTCTACTGAGCCCCGTTTGCATGTGCTGAGGGCTTCCCACGTGTTCGCTGAATCCTCTGGAGTCCTATCAGTCAGGCATGGCATCATCCCCACCTTACAGGTGAGAAAACCGAGGCACAGAGAGTAAGTTGCCCAAAGTCTGCGTCTGGCAAAGGGCCAAGCTGGGATTTGAACCTGGGCAGCCTGGTGCGAGCCTGCCCTCGAGGATCACATGCCCTGCACATCCCTCACCCGTGAGGCCCATGAGAGGCACGGCCCAGGCAGCTGTGTCCATTCATATTCGAATCCCAGCCCTGCAGCATTGGGGTGGTGTGGCTTCGGGCATTTTCCTCACCCTCTCTGAGCTTTAGTTTTCTCATCCCTCACAGCTCACAGGGAGGATTATGAGGAAGTATGTGTCGGGTTCCTTGTACCATCTCCATGAGCGAGATAGTGACCATGACTCCCTGAGGCCACGTGATGGGTGGGTGGCGTAGAGGGCCACTCCTCAGCACAGTGGGGTCTGGCGTTCAGCCCCACAGCCTGGGGTCTCATTCAAGACGGTAAGGTCTCTACACGCCGTCTCCTGGAATTTCTGGAACGAAGCACCCTTGACTGAGACCCAAGCCTGACCCACTTTATCCAGGATCCTGCTCTGCAGCAGACGCCATGTGTCAGCGGGCTGGGCATCCCAGCGTGCAGATCAGAGGAGGCAGGTGTAACGGAGCCCCCGCCCACTGGCACAAGTGACAGACCCACCGCCGAAAGCTGTCATTCAGATCCGCCACCCCTCCTCCGTTCTGGGAGCTTCAGTGCTTTGGGGAGAGTGGATTCCTGTGTGTCCTAGATAACACGAACCTCCTGTCAAGCAGTTATTGCAGACAGCCTGGGCAGTCAGCAGGGGCGCAAGAGGAATCAAGGGCCATGAGCGCCTTAGCAAGTGGGGGAAAGACTGGACGAGGACCTTCTAGAAGGACGGGCGGGAAGGCTGCCGCTCCATGGAGGGGGCTCCCCCAGCCTTGTGTCTGAGCACCTGGCCTGTAGGTGAGAGGTGAGACCTTGGGCTCTGCGGCCTGGCTCGGCCTCCCCCACTGGTCTCAGATTCCTGTCTGGAGCTGCGGTTGGGACAGGCTGTGGCCTCTGAGGCTCATGCTGGGCTCACGTGGGGAAGTTCAGGGAAGAGCCGCCTGGGGCTCTGCTCGGGAGGGGCTGGCGAGTGCAGGGTCCAACCCCCAGGTTCCAAGGAGTCCAGGGCCCACGGGATCAGGCGTGACGATTGTCCTGTGATGTACTGTCTCTGCCCTGGTTCTCTAGGGTGTCCTGACCCGAACTCCCCATGGCTGGTCATAGGGTCCGCACAATGTCCTGGAGGGGCCCACGATTTTAGGTCAGGGAACAGCCACATTCAAGTGTGGCTTCTGAGGCAGATTTGGGCCAGTGCCCTCAGGCTTTCCCTGTCAGGTGTAGGTGGGTAAGTGCGCTTCCGGAGTCGGGCAGATGATGCAGGTGAATGTTTCTCGAGGTGCGTTTTCTGTAGCAAATTTTAGGGAGGGTGCTGCCGCCCATCCACCTGGTGCTTCTTTGCCTCCCCTACCTGACAGCACAGCCCGCAACACACCCTGAGGGCGGGGAGGGGCCTGCTTGCCCTTGGGACAGCTGGTGGCTTGAGCAGGGATGCGATGGGGTGAAGCCAGAGCTGTCACAGAGAGAGTCTACCCTGTTGGGGACGGTCCAGTGAATTAGAACCAGGAGCAGGTAGCGAGGGGCGAGAGGGGGTGAGGACGGTGGAGGGTCACCGTGCCAGGCGGCCTTGGGCTGTGCACCAGAGGGCAAAGGCACACTGTGGCTGCCAGGGCGGGGCTTTGGGACCCCATGGCCCTGAGAGCTGCGGGGCTTGCATCTCATTTGCTCCTCTACAGCGGGAGGTGACCCTGCCATCCCAGGGACGGACACACCGCGCTTAGTTAGGCGCGTGGCTCCCACACAGTGGGCTGTAGCTGCTGTTTTTGTTTGCCTTTGCTAGGCCCGGTGTTTATTCTGAGCCCTGAATTCCGTCTCCATGATGTCTAGGCACTGCTGGGTTCTTACCCCTAGGAGGCCGAGGCTCAGTTCAGTTCATGAACTGGTGTGTGTGACCCATCCCATCCCCTCCACCCCACCAACCCCCAGCAGCAGGGGGCTGAGCCGGGCCACCAGGGCGCCTCAGTGGGCCCTACACACCCGGGCGCTCAGCCCCGTCTGCGGACCATGTGCTTCCCTGCCAAGTAGGAGGGAGCCAAGGCAGGTGCTGGCTGGGACTGGGCAAGGGGGCGGTGCACTTGGGTGCCTCCAGGCCACTTCGCCGTGAGCCGTCTGTCCTGTCCTCCCTTCCCTGCCGGGGCTGAGAGCTAGCGGAGAACCTCACAGCACTGTTGCCTACCTGCTGTAGTCAGCACCTGGGTTCCCTTCCAGCAGGTGGGGCTCCAGCCCTGTGTCCCTGGGCTGCGGGGACTCACGCACTGATATCATCAGTTTTTTCACACACCACGGGTCAAGGTCGCAAAGGGTGTTTTTTGCACCCGAGAAGCCAGAACTTGGAAGTCTAGCCTGTCCTGTTCATTTCCTGTGTCAGCTTATAGCTTCACCACTTCCGAGGGCTGCGTCCTCTTGAACCCGTGAGAACTCGGCTCAGCAAAGATCATTTATTACACTCGACGTAGAGTTGGAGGAACTAAAGTTCAGGCGTCAGATGGCTTTCGATTAACCCCGTGCGGGTGGCGATAACAGCACCATTCATATTGACAGATAAGGGAGAAACCCCACAGGGCCAGGGCCAGTCCCACTTAGTGTGGCTGGAGCCCCAGCCTGCCCCGCAAAAGGTTGAAGATGGAGCCCAGCCTGGGCCTGGGCCATCCGTCGGTCCCGGGGCCTCTAACAGCTGCCTGTGTGTTTCCCAGATCGGCCTGCTGAAGGATCAGAGGAAGTGCTTCAGCATCGACAGCCCCGGCTATGAGCCCGAGGTGGTGGCTGTGCACCCGGGTGGCGAGACGGTGGCCATCGGGGGTGCGGTAAGACCCTGTCCCCACACCCTCTGCCCTGGGGTATGTGGCCAGGCTGGGGGCGCTGTGAGCTGTGTGGGTGCCGGGCTGCCTCAGGGCAGGAGGGATGGCGGCGGGAACCAGCTGGGGTGCCTCCTGCCGCCCAAGTGAGAGCCTCTCTGGGCTGCCCTACGAGGCCACCCTCCCCCAGGCTGCCAGCCCCTGGTGACACAGCAGCCTCCCGGGAGACCAAGGGTCCCGGGCAGTGAGGTGGGCTCTGCTGGGGTGCGGGCACAGGGCAGGGATGCCTTGGCCTGGGGAGCTTGTGGATACAGCACAAGCTGGAAAAGGAGTTGCGTCCCGAGCCAGGCTTGCTGGGCTCAGGGAGGTGACAGGAGATCCTTCACACCCGTGGAGTGGGGTGCCAGCCTGAGGGCTTCAGTTGCCCTTGAGTCTGACTTCCTGTTGCCCACATCCTGGCGTCTCCTCTGACCCCTGCTCTTTCCCCTCATTTCCTGGCCCCTGAGGAGAGGTGCCTGGACCCTACGAGGATGGGGCGTTTGCTAGGAGCCGGGCTCGACAGAGCAGGGAGAGGAGCCTGGTACCTGAGGGCACCTGCCGGGTGTGGGGTACAGGGCACGGGGCAGATGGCTCTGGCCGAGGACAGTCAGGGCAGATGACGGGCCCTTGTTAGAGAGCTAACTCACGTACAGATGCTTCTCAGAGCTTGGCCTGTGGACGCCTGCGCTGGAACTTACTGGAGTTTTTGTGGAAAAGGCAGACTCGTGAGCTCCCAGACACGCAGAATCACAATTGGGGGGTTCTGCGTTTTAATGTAATTTTAATGTAATAATTAAACTTATTTTAATGTAACTCTGCTCACTGTGCCTGTGCAACCATGAGAGCTGCTGCAGGGTTGTAGGAGTTGCCCTCTGGTGCCAGGGGGACAAAGGAGCAGCTCTCCTGGCACAGGAGCCAGCACGTGGGCAGGTGGCCGAGCCGGGACGGTGGTTAGGAGGAAAGGTGCTGCTTCTTACTGATACTCTAGCACCTCCCTCCAAAAAGAAGGGCGTCGGGAGAGAGAGAGAGAGAGAGAGAGAGAGAGAGAGAGAGTGTGTGTGTGTGTGTGTGTGTGTGTGTGCACGCACTCATGTGTCAGGAGTGACCCACTGCCCCTCTGTCCTCCCACAGGATGGGAACGTCCGCCTGTACTCCATCCTGGGCAGCACGCTGAAGGAGGAGGGCAAGCTCCTGGAGGCCAAGGGCCCTGTGACGGACCTGGCGTATTCCCATGACGGCGCCTTCCTCGCCGTGTGTGACGCCAGCAAAGTGGTCACGGTCTTCAGCACTGCTGACGGCTACTCGGTGAGTGGGCAGGCCCCCTCCCTGTCTCCACACTGGACGGCGCAGACGTCTGGAGGGGGCCCTGGCATCTCTCCCCTGTCGTCACCGACCAGGCGGGTGCCCAGGACACGCAGCTTCGTTGCTCCTAGAGCGTGAATGACGTGGGAAAAGGAGACTTATCCTGCTGTCCAGCAGTTTGTGGGCCCGAGACAGAACAGCTATCAAAAAGTTAGGGGCGGGCTTCCCTGGTGGCGCAGTGCTTGAGAGTCCGCCTGCCGATGCGGGAGACGCGGGTTCATGCCCCGTTTCGGGAGGATCCCACATGCCGCGGAGCGGCTGGGCCCGTGAGCCATGGCCGCTGAGCCTGCGCGTCCGGAGCCTGTGCTCCGC
>NW_006778171.1:743515-768998 GCF_000442215.2 Lipotes vexillifer | reverse complement strand
CCAAACGAAAAAAAAAAAAAAAAAAAAAAAAGTTAGGGGCCTGGGCGGCAGCAAAGCTGCTATGAAATCAGGCTGGTTGTCTCACCTGGGCAGCAGCAAGGCTGCTGTGAAATCGGGCTGGTTGAGTCACCTGGTGGCCTGGTTCAGTGACTTCTAGAACCTTATTTTTCTTCTCTGTCAAAAGGCTTAGGCTAGGGTTTTTTTTTTTTTCCCTTGAATCTCATTGCTGCTTCAAGTCCTATAAAGTGTGAGCGCTGGTCATCCGGTTGTGGCCTTGCACTCAGGGGTCGGGGGGGTTCCCTAGCGGCGGATGGGTGAGAGAGAGGACCCGGTTGCCAAGGCCCTAAAAGCTCATCCCGCTCTGCGCAGGACAGCCAAGGACACTGTTGTGTGAGGTATGAGAGTGCCCACGTATCACCAGCCAGCCCTGTTGGGCAGTGTTAGTTGCATTTCACAAGACTGCACTCTGGAGGGATTCGGTCATCCACTGGGTGTGACTGGACCACAGGGCATGGGGCAGATGGAGGGTCCTCCAGTCCTTCCTATGGAGTCAGCCTGGCCCCCTCCCTGCAACCTCCAACACTTAGGACAGTTTTGAAATCTACAGCAGAGTCAAAAGAATTTACCACCTGGATTCTACCATTACCATTTTACTATGTCATGTTATCCATCTAGTAATCTAATTTTTTAGTGCATTTAAAGTAAATTACAGGCATCTGTATAATATATCAGCCTACATATTATTAACTAGAGTTTAGTAGTTTTATCTTTGGCTGTAAAATTTACATATAATGAAGGATGAGTGGGAACGTGAGTATACACCAGCGCTTCGCGTATGCCTGCGCCTGCGCTACGCCCACACCTCCATCAACATAAAGAACATGCCACGTCCCAGGAGGTTCCTCCACCCCAGCACCACGTTTATCAGATCCTGCATTTATCACGCTTTGAGCAATTTCATTTGCATATAGCAAGCCTTGTTTACAGCGTGCTAAGTAATCTGCAGAGTAGAATCAACGAAAGATGGAAGAGGCAACCTTGAAGAAGGTCCTGGTTAATGCAGGGATTAAGAACAAGATGGACTGCTCTGAAGCCAGAGCGTTTCTAAAGCTTTAGTAGAAAGCGTTGTTTTTGGTCATGTCGACCGCTGGGTAAGACAGTGGCTCGAGGCTGGGACATGCGGTAGACACACGCTCCTGTAGACGCGTCTGCCTGCCTGCAGGCCACACCCACCCCACCCAGGCTCCAGGGTGAGGGCGCGTGTCTGGGCAGCCCCCTCGTCCGTCCACATATGCACAGAGCTCTGTCCACGTCAGGCGAGACCTTCTCGCGCCTCCCATTCTTGCACTTCTGTCTGTCCCCTCCCTAGGCTGAGAGCTCTGTGCAGGCGAATGGGCACATCTGGCCCACGTGATAGACGCTACAAGGGCAGCTCTGGAGTCCCGGGTCCTGGGGGGCACGGTGGCTACTGTTTGATCTTGGGCTGCCCCTTTCTGTGCCTTCAAGCAGTGGGCACCCTGGGGTTGTTACAAGGAGTCAGTGAGTTGGTGAGAGTTTCAGAAGCCAGGCACAGAGAAAGCGTTTCATGAGCACTGGCCCTCATGAAGGTTAGGTGACATGATGCCCACTCACTCTGGCCCGAACCGTGACCCGCCACCTATTTTTAATCTGCATCCAGGAGAACAACGTTTTCTATGGACACCACGCAAAGATCGTCTGCCTGGCCTGGTCTCCAGACAACGAGCACTTCGCCTCAGGCGGCATGGACATGATGGTGTATGTGTGGACCCTGAGTGACCCTGAGACCAGGGTCAAGATCCAAGGTGATTCACGCGCCCTCCTCGGCTCCCCAGGCAGCTCCAGAGAGGTGTCCCCAGGGTTCGAGAGTCCCTTCTGTGCTTTAGGGAGGTGGCCTCATGGAAGCCTGGCGCAAACATCAGCTCTGCTGGTCTGGGCAGAGGACGCCCGTGTGCCCAGTGTGGAAGCAGGTGGTACCTGGGACACACATTGAGTACAAGGGTTTTCCTGGCATCTCCTTTGTCTTAGTTTGTTCGGGTCTCTGTCACAAAATACCCCAGACTAGGCAGCCCCTAAAGCACAGAAGTCTACTGCTCATGGTTGCTTAAGCTGAAGTCGAGGATTGGATGTCAGCTTGGCCGTGAAAGGGTCCTCTTCCAGGTCACAGACTTCTCATCAAGTGTCCTCACGTGGTGGAAGGGGCCTCTTGTATAAGAGCGCTCATCCCACTTGTGACCTAGGTGGGATCCTCCCAAAGGCCCCACTTCCTACACCATCACCTTGGACATTAGATTTCTAATTTAGGAATTCTGGGGGGACACAGACATTCAGACTGTAATAACCTGCTTTCTCCCACCCACCCCACGCCCCTTCAATATAAACTCATAACTGGGTTCTCACTCTAGGACAGTAGAGTGTCCAATAGAAGTATAACAAGAACCACACATGGACTTGACATTTTCCTAGCAGCCACATTTAAAACAGAAACAGGTGAAATTATTAATAGTAAATTTTATTTAACTCAACATATTTCCACATGTGGCAGTAGCTCACTTCAGGGGCACTGTAGTCACATCTGGCTCATGGCCCTGGTGGGGACCCTACCCATCCAGGGTGGATCTCAGATCTCCTGTTCCCATGTCACCACCTCACGTGGGCTCTGGTCCCTTTCCATCCATTCTTTACCTGGCAGGCAGCCTTTTGTCTTGAATGTAAGTGGGATCCTTTCCTATTCAAAAATTGTTCTGTATCAACCCCACAGAGCTTTTTACCATGCTCAGCAGGGGGAGGGAGGGGACCAGCAAGCCGACCCCAAGTGGGTGGGAAGGCGGTTGGTCCGGGATGGAGGCGGGGACAGAGCAGACTCAGATGGGCCATCCTGGTCTCCACAGAAAGCAGCAGTTTTGTAGTAAGACTCAGACTCGAGCAAGTTCAAGAGGCAGCAAGAGCTCGCAGGGTAGAGGGTGGAAGGTCCGGTCCTTGTCTGGGCCGTGGGGTCACAGGTCACTGGACGTGCATTGGCCTGAGGTCGGGCTGTTGTGTGCACGGGTACCCCGGCCTTGTGTTTCTCAACGTGTTATTCCTCATCTCCCCATCTTAACACCACAGATATACTGTGCACTGTTTGTGTATTGTCTGTACATTGTTGCTTTATGCATAGAAAGACTCGTTCACCCCCTGAGGGGAGGGGCAGTTTTGCCTCCAAGGGGCGTTTGTGGTTGTCAGGACTGTGCTGGCGCTGGGAGCTGCAGCCAGGATCGCTGCTGGTCAGGGAGTGTCAGTGGTGGGGGGCTGAGAACACCTTCCCCTCCCATTACCCAGACACTCCCCACTGAGAAGAGGAAAGGGGTCTGGTTGACCAGGATCCCGTTGGGTCTCTTGGGGGCCCTGTGGGTGATCTCGGTCCGGGTTTTCCATCTTCTGGTCTGAGGTACCTGTGGGAGCAGAGCTCCTGGGTTTGGCTCAGAACACATGTTCTTTCTCCCCAGATGCGCACCGGCTCCACCACGTGAGCAGCCTGGCCTGGCTGGACGAGCACACGCTGGTCACGACTTCCCACGACGCCTCTGTCAAAGAGTGGACAATCGCCTACTGAGGAGCCCTCCTCGGGACCAACGGAATCAGGGACTTGGGTTGAACGCAGCTCTGCAGTCACTTCTCTCTGTGTCCCGCCCTTGCCCCGCCCCCATCCTGCCCCTGGGGGAGGGGCCTCACCTCGTGCCCGCCCTCGGCCCCGCCCCCTGGGAGGACCCTGCCTCCTGCCCGCCTGCCCCGCTCGCAGGGTGATCCTGTCTGTACAAGTCCTTCTGAAAGCTTTAGACGGTGACAGTTTGCACATGGAAAATAAAGTGAGCACTTCAACCACGTGTGGCGCGTGACTCAAACCCACCGCCTGCCCGCGCAGAACATTCCAGAGGCAGAGCCTCCAAAGCACACAGACCCGCCTGTGGTTCCGGGGGGCTTGCATCCCCTCCCACTTCCCACCTGCGGGTCCTTCCTGGCCGGCAGGGCGGATGCTGTAGAGCAGGTGGCACTCGTTCCGGGCCAATGGGCACACATGGAACCCGTGTTTTACTGTCAGTTTCTGTGCTTGATTTTGAGAATGGAATCGTGGGGATTTTTTTTTTTTTTTTTATTGTTATCTTAACTGATGTCTCTTAGTGTTTACGGCGCTGCCTCTAGGCTTTTAGATCCCTAGTTAGCAGGATGGGGAGGGGCACCCATGGAACCCATGTTTCACTGTCAGTTTTTGTGCTTGATTTTGAGAATGGAGGGGTTTTTTTTTTTTTTTTTTAATGTATCTTAACTGATGTCTCTTAGTGTTTACGGCGCTGCCTCTAGGCTTTTAGATCCCTAGTTAGCAGGATGGGGAGGCATCCTGGTCACTGGTTCACTCTCGTGCTTTGATGTTTTCCTGTCTTTCTATCCCCCCTCTGTTCCCAAGAGCAAAGATTAATTTAAAGGCAAAGATGGAGTCACTGTAAACTAACCTGTCCTCATTTACACCTTCCTTTTCCAGTGCAGAAATTAAAATAAGTATAAAGCACGGTGATTTGGAGTTTCTTTGCGAATGTCAGAATCACTGGTAAAATGCTGGCTGAGAGCAGTCCCTCCCCTTGCACTTGTGAAAACACTTTGAGCGCTTTAAGAGTTTAGATGGAGAAATAATTAAATACCTTTTCTCTTCATTGTGGGTCGCTGACTTTGTGTGACGGGGACACGTCGGGGCAGGGGACTGGGAAGCTGCTTGGAACACCATGGCTTGGGTATCTCACCAGCCTGCAGCCTCAGGGGATGGTTCGGGAAGGCATGGAACCTAGGGATCCCCTCCCATCCTGACTCCGCAATCACTGTGTGACCTGGGCCATCACACTTCTCTGTGCCTAAATTTGTTTGTGAACTGAAAGCACTGGACCAGGTGAGATTGATCCATCCTGCCTGATTCTCAAGTCCTGTGGCAGTTAGTGACTTTTCTGGTACTGCTTTCAAAAATAAGGAATAGTATGCATTCCGATGTTGAAAAAAAAATCCCAAGCATTCAAATTAATAATGGTAAGACTGGGCTTCCCTGGTGGCACGATGGTTGAGAGTCCGCCTGCCGATGGAGGGGACACGGGTTCATGCCCCGGTCCGCAAAGATCCCACATGCCGTGGAGTGGCTGGGCCCATGAGCCATGGCCGCTGAGCCTGCGCATCTGGAGCCTGTGCTCTGCAATGGGAGAGGCCACAACAGTGAGAGGCCCGTGTACTGCAAAAAAACAAACAAACTATCTTATTCTTGGCTAGAAAGATAACATCATAAAGATGTCTGTAATTTTGCAGTCCCGATAAAAATTTTCCCCCTTCTGTTCTCTTATTGCCTCTACATTTCATATATAAAAAGAAGCTAAAAATGGAAAAGAAGTTGGGGCCACCACAGGACACAAAGTACAGGACTGTGCTTTGTGTCCTGTGTGTGTTTGGACTGGGGCCAGGTACCTTTCACATCAGTGGGGAAATAGCTATTCAATAAACTGTGGAGAAAACTGGGTAACAATCTGAAAAAGTAGGATTACTTGTTTTGTCCTTAACACCAGATGCAAGATCTAAAAGTAGATCCAAGTTTTGAAATTTAAATCATGGAGTTTAAGAGTGCTGGAAGAAAACATGCAACCTTGTATAGTCACACAAACCTGAGTGTTTCTAAAAATGACAAAAATGGTCGGAGAAAATATTGGTACATTTGACTTTTCTTTTTAATTTATTTAATTTTGGCTGCATTGGGTCTTCGTTGCTGCGCGCAGGCTTTCTCTAGTTGCAGCGAGCGGGGCTACTCTTCATTGCTGTGCACAGGCTTCTCATTGCAGTGGTTTTTCTTGTGGAGCACAGGCTCTAGAGCGCAGGCTCAGTAGTTGTGGCGCATGGGCTTAGTTGCTCCACGGCGTGTGGGATCTTCCCGGACCAGGGATCAAACCCGTGTCCCCTGCGTTGGCAGGCAGATTGTTAACCACCGCACCACCAGGGAAGTCCCTGACTTTACATTGAAGGAGGAAAAAAAAACACCATAGAATGTTAAAATATGGCAAACGACACCAATACCTTCAACACGTGCCAGACAAAAAGATACGTAAGTATGTTTGATGCTTGGTGTAATTTTTTAAATGGGAATTATATGTTTACACATGGGAAAAATTTCCAAATATATGACCAGAAACTGTCAGAATAATGCATATAGACTGACCACAGTTATGAAAAAGACACTAGGATCAGAATTTAAAACAGTGTTGGGTGTCAAAGGCCCATGGGAGGGGTGAGGAGGGTGCTCACCAGCCAGCCCTAGGGCTGCCTGCCTCCCTCAGTCCCTTCACTCATAGAACTAGAGTTTTTTACAGAAGAACTCTGTAAAACACGCCACTCGTTTCAAGGAGGGAGGCATTTGTACACAAAAGCCTTAACAAGGGCTTCCGTGGTGGCGCAGTGGTTGAGGGTCCGCCTGCCGATGCAGGAGACGCGGGTTCGTGCCCTGGTCCGGGAAGATCCCACATGGCCGCGGAGCGGCTGGACCCGTGAGCCACGGCCGCTGAGCCTGCGCGTCCGGAGCCTGTGCTCCGCGGCGGGAGAGGCCACAGCGGTGAGAGTCCCGCGTACCGCAAAAAAAAAGCTATTCAATAAACTGTGGAGAAAACTGGGTAACAATCTGAAAAAGTAGGATTACTTGTTTTGTCCTTAACACCAGATGCAAGATCTAAAAGTAGATCCAAGTTTTGAAATTTAAATCATGGAGTTTAAGAGTGCTGGAAGAAAACATGCAACCTTGTATAGTCACACAAACCTGAGTGTTTCTAAAAATGACAAAAATGGTCGGAGAAAATATTGGTACATTTGACTTTTCTTTTTAATTTATTTAATTTTGGCTGCATTGGGTCTTCGTTGCTGCGCGCAGGCTTTCTCTAGTTGCAGCGAGCGGGGCTACTCTTCATTGCTGTGCACAGGCTTCTCATTGCAGTGGTTTTTCTTGTGGAGCACAGGCTCTAGAGCGCAGGCTCAGTAGTTGTGGCGCATGGGCTTAGTTGCTCCACGGCGTGTGGGATCTTCCCGGACCAGGGATCAAACCCGTGTCCCCTGCGTTGGCAGGCAGATTGTTAACCACCGCACCACCAGGGAAGTCCCTGACTTTACATTGAAGGAGGAAAAAAAAACACCATAGAATGTTAAAATATGGCAAACGACACCAATACCTTCAACACGTGCCAGACAAAAAGATACGTAAGTATGTTTGATGCTTGGTGTAATTTTTTAAATGGGAATTATATGTTTACACATGGGAAAAATTTCCAAATATATGACCAGAAACTGTCAGAATAATGCATATAGACTGACCACAGTTATGAAAAAGACACTAGGATCAGAATTTAAAACAGTGTTGGGTGTCAAAGGCCCATGGGAGGGGTGAGGAGGGTGCTCACCAGCCAGCCCTAGGGCTGCCTGCCTCCCTCAGTCCCTTCACTCATAGAACTAGAGTTTTTTACAGAAGAACTCTGTAAAACACGCCACTCGTTTCAAGGAGGGAGGCATTTGTACACAAAAGCCTTAACAAGGGCTTCCGTGGTGGCGCAGTGGTTGAGGGTCCGCCTGCCGATGCAGGAGACGCGGGTTCGTGCCCTGGTCCGGGAAGATCCCACATGGCCGCGGAGCGGCTGGACCCGTGAGCCACGGCCGCTGAGCCTGCGCGTCCGGAGCCTGTGCTCCGCGGCGGGAGAGGCCACAGCGGTGAGAGTCCCGCGTACCGCAAAAAAAAAACCTTAACAAGAAAACAATGTGGAAATAAAGAAGCCACTTCTCTCTATCTTTGGAGAGAGAACGTAGCATTTGTGAGCTAACAGCTTGCCGGTGATCTGTGCTCACAGCCCAAGCCCCAGGTCACATTCCTTGTTTGGGGAGTGGGGGACAGGAAAGCTGCACCCACAGGGGTGACCCAGCCGGGACCTGCCCTCCACACAAGCCAGGGGTGATAGCTTTGTGCACCAGGGTCCTTTCCTCACTGGTGCAGGCCAGCTCTGGTAGTCTGGGAGAGTTACGAGGATCCCAGGACCTTGCCAGGCTGCCTGGAACCGTGCTTGATCCGAAATCGATCGGCAATGCCTGGCAAGGACCCACACCTGGAGGGGGCGGTACACATCTATCCTGCTCAGTTTGCTAGCTCAGGGCCGAGCACAGACTTGTACTTGCCCTAGAGAGGCAATGTGGGGAGAAAGCTGAACTAAGTCAGCGATCTAGGTAGGATTCTGTCCCAGCTCTGCCACTTTACGGTGTGACCTCCGGGCAGGTCACCATCCTCTCCAAGCCTTCCTCTTTGTTGGTAAGGTGAAGTTCAACTAGAAAAATGTTGACTCCTATGGGCCTCTTTGCGAGCACTGCCTTTCTTAAACAACCATGTAGATAACCTGCATCTGAACAGCTTGGTCAATTTGTGAACGGTGAGTCTGTGCGCATCCCTGTGCTGAATATGAGGATGTGCTAGAATGGAGTTCCCTGCTACAGAAGATTGTTTCCATGTTTACTGCTGACCACTGGTCACTGCGTTAACATCATTGTATTGATCACCAAACCAACCAACTGTTGGGTATGAAAATACTTCTTCAAGTGATTCCTGTACTGGAAAAAGCATGTCTTGGGTCCTGCCGTATATGATTGTGCCCAGTGTGTGTGTGACCCTAAGCCTGTTACAGCTTCACGTCACCTACCTGGACCTCTGAGGCCTGGGTACCCCTCCCCCCGCTTGTGATATAAACCAGTGCAGTGACCTATGGTCTCTTGACAGTCTTGAAAATTATTAGAGACCCCAAAGAGCTTTTGATTATGTGGATTATATGTATCGATATATACTGGACTAGAAATTGAACACCAAGGAAGAAAATAGTTATTAATGTATGTATCTAAAATTAACAATTATAAACCCATTCCATGTTAGCACACCTTCAAGAAGAATAATTATATTTTCCAAAACCTAAAAATAAAAATAGTAGAAGAATGACATTGTTTTTTATTTTGGAAAATGTCTTTAAGGTCTGGCTTCCCCAATCTACAAAATACATCTTTTAGTTGAAGTCTATGAAGAAAACGTGGCCTTGCACTGACACACAGTTGGAAAAGGAACAAGTATTTGAATAGCGTTTTCAGAGAATTGCAGATATTCATCTTTGACACCATACCAAAACTCGACAAGTGGAAATTTCTTAAAGGTTATCTTCAAGGTGGAATCTGAATCCATTGTCAATGAACTTTTTGTACTTTGTTATGTTAAAATCCACTCTGAATGCATCTTTGATTCACGCATAATTTTGTAACATTCTTTAACTATTTGAAAAATACTGGTCCATGACTTATGCAGAGCTTTCCAATGTTAACACATTTTGTACAATATCAAAAAATCACATTTGTTCAGATCATCACCAGCCTCATGAGAAACATCATTAACTATTGGGAAGGAAGCTGTCCGGCTCACGGAACTTAAGAATTCCAAATGAATAACCTAGGTCCTTGGGTATGTCTGTTCCCTGGGGTCCTCCCATAATCTCCTGTCTTGTTGTCTTGGTTGAGGTCGAGTGACTTCTGCATTTTGGTCTCACCTTCCAATAGGAAGAGGCACACAGGTGGTCTTTAGGGCCTGCACACCCATAATTTCTACTCCCATTTTAGGGGGACACAGTCATCTGACTACACCTACCTGCAGGGACCGGGATGGCTGGAGTAGCGGGTAGAGGCTGGGAAATGTAGCACCCCATGCCCAGCCACTCAGTGCCATCCCTGGACCTCCTCCCTGTTGGGCAGTTTCCTTCACTGTGTCCCTCTACGTGATTTAGAGGAAGGAATGCTGGACCACAAGTAAGGATGCCCAAACTCCAGGCTTTTCTCTCACGTATCAGCTGGGCAACTTTCACCTCAAACAAATCACTTCCCTGGCTCTCAGTTTCTCCATTTGCTCATTCATTTCTTTATTCAAATAAAGTTGATGTGTTTCGAGCATTGTGTCTGGTACTGTGTTAGGGGCTGGGGGAAGAAAAGGATTAATAAGAAGAATACCAACTACTACTATTTATTGGGGATCATGAAAAGGGCAGGCAATGTGCTAGTCACCAGATAAAATACAGAAGACCCAGTTACATCTGAATCTCAGACAAGCAACAAATCATTTTTTAATACAAGTATATCCCAAATATTGTGTGGACATACTTACACTAAAGAAGTATTCATTGTCGATCTGAAATTTAAATGTAACTGAACATCCTGTACTTTTTTGCTACGTATGTTGTTATTTTGCTTAATTCTCACAATAGTCCTATGTGGTGTGTGGGTGTTATCCCCACATAACAGATGCTGCAACCTAGAATTATCAGCTGGGTAATTTGGGGCAAATGATTGAAGTCCTGCAGAGAGGAGAATATAGACTTGAAATTGGATCTGCCTGGAAGTTCTTTGTTATGTGAGAGTGCAGAATCAAGACCAAAGAGTAGAAGACACAGGGAGCCTAACTGCGGGTCTACAGTGGGATGGGCTGCCTTCGAAGCAGTGAGCTGCCTGTCCCTGTTTGTGTGCTGGAAATGGACAGCAGCTCAAAGGGTCAATTGAAGATACTTGAATGAAGGGCTATTTGGAGAGGTGTGAGTGGGGTTAAGGAGATCATGAAGGGGTGGTGAAGCACCCAGGAACTCACTCAGCAGGACGCTGGGCCTGAGGGCACATGGGGAGGCATTAGTACCAGTTCACAAAGAGAGCGGCAGTCAAGAGTAGGAGTGGGGTACTCTTGGTGCCTCCCATTGGCTAAACCCAACAGCAGCCAGAGGGCCTGGTTCCTCCCCTCTCCGGCTCTGTGACTGTCCCCCTTAGCAGCTGCTTTCAGATGCTTAGATAGGACAGAGCAATCAGGGAGTAACAGAGGGCAGTCCTGTGTATGCCTCCATGAAACCATGACTGTCCCAGCTCCCACCCATTGGTTCTGCCATCTTTAAATTGTGTCTTTCATTCTCATGCTGTTGCCTCATATTCTTTTAGGCAGCTCTCCCTCCAATGTCATATCTGCATTCCAGGAAGGATGCTAAAGAAGAAAGATGGAGGAGGAAGAGGTTGTCCTTGTATCAGGGAAGCAAGACTTCTTCCTAGAATGACGGCTGCCTTCCAGTTGGGTCTCATGAACCAGAATTGGGCCACTGCTCTGTGTAAGGAAAACTGGGGAACGTGTGTCTTAGTGGGACACTTGGTCGCCCTGAACAAAACTGACAGAGCCATTTTGTGCTTCACCAAATATGGGTTGGTCCCTACGTTTTCAGTCTCCTTGCAGTTCATTTGGGGCCCTGTGGCCGGGAGGGGGAGTGTGGGCACTTCAGGCAGAGACCGTTCAGTGTTCATCCTCCATCTCTCTTTCCCAGCACTGACCTTGGCAGCCACATATTCCAGAAAGGCTTGTCTCAGATGGAGGAAGACCACCAGACTTGCAGCAGACTGTGGTGTGAACAAGAAGTAAACTTTTATTCCACCCACTAAGATGTCATTTTTTGTTACCACAACACAGTTTATCCTAGGCTGACTTCTCAGAAAGAGAAAAGAATGGGATGCATATTGGGGCTATCAGCAGTGTCTACGACACTGTGAGTCAGTTTCCACATCAGTAAAATGGGGGTACTAATGGTACACATCTCATAGGGCTACTCATGAGCTACTCCAGGGAAAGCCCTAAGTCAGTGCTTAGCCCACAGTAAACACAATAAATATGAGACATCTTTGTAGATACAGAAGGCAGTTAGCAAACTATAAATGGTAGTTATTGTAGTGAATGCAGGACACAAAATTAATATCCAATTAATGATAATATACAACACATAGTGACCTGTGCCCCAGGAGGAGCCCACGTGAAGTCCAGGGGGAATTCGAGGAGGAAAATCAGGGTAGGCTTCCTGGAGCAGGTGGTCCCTTGAGGCTGTGGAGGATGCTTTCAGAAAGCCCAACAGGACTCAGGATGTGACATTCTTGGAAAATATCCAAGGCAGGGCTTAATATCATCCAATGTTCTTCCTTGGATTCATTCCTTCCTTCTGTCTATGGAGATAAGCTATTATAAACTTCACAGTCTTTTTTTTTTTTTAATTTTTATTGAAACATAGTTGATTTACAATGTTGTGTTAGTTTCAGGTGTACAACAAAGTGATTCAGTTATACATAAATATATATATATATATATAATTATTTTCCATTATAGTTTATTACAAAATATTGAATATATTGGGTGGGCCAAAAGTTTCGTTCGTTTTTTTCCATAAGATGGATCTAGGAGTGCTTAGTTGTCTTTAACTTCATCTGAAACAATTTTGTTAGATTGTATGTGACAGCTGTCATATCAGCATGCATTTAAAAAAAGACATCAAAATTGGTGAATTTTTGTGTAACCATTTTAATATTGAAGATGGAAGAAAAAAAGCAACATTTTCGGCATATTATGCTTTATTATTTCAAGAAAGGTAAAAACGCAACTGAAACGCACAATAAGATTTGTATGGTGTATGGAGAAGGTGCTGTGGCTGATCAAACGTGTCAGAAGTGGTTTGCAAAGTTTTGTGCCAGAGATTTCTCGCTGGACAAAGCTCCACAGTCGGGTAGACCAGTTGAAGTTGATAGTGATCAAATCAAGACATTAATTGAGAACAATCAACGTTATACCACATGGGAGATAGCCGACATACTCAAAATATCCAAATCAAGCGTCGAAAATCACTTGCACCAGCTTGGTTATGTGAATCACTTTGATGTTTGGGCTCCACATTAGTTAAGTGACAAAAACTTTCTTGACCGTATTCCGCATGCAATTCTCTACTGAGACGTAAAGAAAATGTTCTGTTTTTAAAACAAATTGTGATGGACAATGAAAAGTGGATACTGTACAACAATGTGGAATGGAAGAGATCATGGGACAAGCAAAATGAACAACCAGCAACCACACCAAAGGCCGGTCTTCATCCAGAGAAGGTGATGTTTTGTATATGGTGGGATTGGAAGGGAATCCTCCATTATGAGCTCCTTCGGGAAAACCAAAAGATTAATTCCAACAAGTACTGCTCCCAGTTAGACCAACTGAAAGCAGCACTCGATGAAAAGCGTCCAGAATTAGTCAACAGAAAAAGCGTCCAGAATTAGTCAACAGAAAACGCATAATCTTCCATCAGGATAACGCAAGACCACGTTTCTTTGATGACCAAGCAAAACCTGTTACAGTTTGTCTGGGAAGTTCTGATTCATCCACCACCTTCCCCAGACATTGCACCTTCGGATTTCCATTAAATTTTCAGTCTTTACAAAATTCTCTTAATGGAAAAAATTTCAATTCCCAGCAAAAGTGTAAAAGGCATCTGGAACAGTTCTTTGCTCAAAAAGATAAGAAGTTTTGGGAAGATGGAATTATGAAGTTGCCTGAAAAATGGCAGAAGGTAGTAGAACGAAAGTGTGAATACGTTGTTCAATAAAGTTCTTCGTGAAAATGAAAAAGGTGTCCTTTGTCTTTACTAAAAAACAGAAGGCACCTTTTGGCCCACCCAATAATTCCCTATGCTATACAGTAGGTCTTTGTTGGTTATCTATTTTGTATATAGTAGTGTGCATATTTTAATCCCAAACTCCCTCTCCCTACCCCTTTCCTCTTTGGTAACCATAAATTTCTTTTCTATGTGAGTCTACTTCTGTTTTATAAATAAGTTCATTTGTATCATTTTTTTTAATTCCACATCTAAGTGATATCATATGGTGTTTGTCTTTCTCTGTCTGACTCACTTCACTTAGTTTGACAATCTCTAGGTCCATCCATGTTGCTGCAAATGACATTTCATTCTTTTTATGGCTGAGTAGTATTCCATTGTGTATATATACCACATAGTCTTTTTTTTAATTTAATTTATTTTTATACAGCAGGTTCTTATTAGTTATTTATTTTATACATATTAGTGTATTTATGTCAATCGCAATCTCCCAATTCATCCCACCACCACATCTTCTTTATCCATTCATTAGTTGATGGACATTTAGGTTGTTTCCATGTCTTGGCTATTGTAAATAGTGCTGTAATGAATATTGGGGTGCGTGTATATTTTTGAATTATAGTTTTTTCCAGATATATGCCCAGGAGTGGGACCACTGGATCATATGGTAGCTCTATTTTTAGTTTTTTAAGGAACCCCCATACTGTCCTCCATAGTGGCTGCACCAATTTACATTCCCACCAACAGTGTAGGAGGGTTCCCTTTTCTCCACACCCTCTCTAGCATTTATTATTTGTAGACTTTTTGATGATGGACATTCTGACTGGTGTGAGGCGATACCTCATTGTGGTTTTGATTTACATTTCTCTAATAATTAGCTATGTTGAGCATCTTTTCATGTGTCTGTTGACCATCTGTATGTCTTCTCTGGAGAAATGTCTACTTAGATTTTCTGGCCAACTTTTGATTGGGTTGTTTGTTTTTTGGAAATCGAGTAGGATGAGCTGTTTGTATATTTTGGAAATCAATCCTTTGTCGGTCGCATCGTCTGCATAAGCCTCACATTCTTTACTATTAAAATCTCTGGGGTCGGGCTTCCTTGGTGGTGCATTGGTTGAGGGTCCGCCTGCCGACGCGGGGCACACGGGTTCGTGCCCTGGTCCGGGAGGATCCCACGTGCCGCGGAGTGGCTGGGCCCGTGGGCCATGGCCGCTGGGCCTGCGTGTCCGGAGCCTGTGCTCCGCAGTGGGAGAGGCCGCGGCAGTGGGAGGCCCGCGTGCCGCAAAAAATAAATAAATAAATAACACATCCTCTCTAGTCCCCATTATCCTTAAAAAAAAAAAAAAAAAAAACTCTGGGGTCTTTTTCTATTGTTGCCTTAAGTCCTAGGTTTCCGTGAGTCTGCTGTTTTCTGAGATACCCCTAGCTATCATAATCCTGTCTAAAATCAGGGGCCATTGGCATCCAATTAGCAGCCACCAGGAAGCAGAATCTGAGGGAAGATAAGTTGTTTTCATAGGTTCATTGAAAGACAAGATGCTTAGGGGTGCGGAGCTTAGAAAATCTTTTTAGGTAATGATGCAAGTTAAAGTGTTGGCAACAATATAGTACGTGCCTTTCACTTGTTGAGGGTCCCTTTTTATTTTGAAAGAGCTAGGGTTTTGTTGTTACATAGAAGTGCTTACAACTCCACGATCCTAATAGCTTAATCCCCTTAAAAAGAACATGTATCAGGTATTCGGCTTTTCCATTCATTCATTCAAAGTCCACTCAACCTTTTATTCGCCCATTTATTTGACTGGCTATTCATCAATCATCTATTAGGTACCGGGCAACACACTCAGCCTTGAGATCAGACAGACGTGGTTTGTCTTGTTTCTCTCCATTTACAGAGTGTGCAGGGGAGAGTTTAGACAAATGAATCCAGGGCAGGAGGGTTGTGATAGAGGATGCTCAGAGTGCCATGGGTGTCTAAATAAGGGACATGAGATCCAGCCTGGGGTGGGTAGGGCTTCGAGCCCACCCCTCCGGCTTTATGAGATCCTGGATGTACAGAGCCTGGTTCTTTCCCCACCACATCCCAGCCTTCTCCCATCTCGGGAGCCCTGCTGTCTCTGGTCTCTGAGCCCTTGGTTGTAGTGTTTGCCTAAGAACAGCAGAGAGCAGCTTGAGATCACATCTCATGGAGGCGGGGCCGACCTGCTGGAGGCACTGAAACAGGGAAGGAAAACTGGCTCCTGGCGGAGGGACCAAGGAAGCCACGCATAGTCAACACTCCAGGGCAGCCCTTCTTCGGCCTCTGCAAGCAGGAAGCCCTGGTTTTTGGCCTCCTGACCTCAGAGGAGCTGGCTGGGTCTGTGTCATCCGAGAAGGACGGTTGGCCTTTGTTGTCAGACCCAACACGCGGGGCGCAGCAGGAGGAATGCCATCTCTTTCATCTCCTGCAAGCTATTCTTTGGTTAAGAGCCATGGGCTGGCCATCAGAACGGAGGAAACTACTTTGCGGTTGTTTAAAATGAGCAAAAGAGACGGTCGCTCCCCACAGGGATAACCCAAGATCCCAAGCAGATACCTTTGCAGCAGCAAATGAACGGACCTGATTCTAGCTCATGGCTGGGGTGGGAGGGGGCTCAGTTGATGAGGCCAAGTGACCTGACTTCTTACCTTCCCAACCCCATCAAACATCCCTGTTCTCAGCTTCTTTCTCTTGGGCAAAAGAGTAAATTGCAAATATTTGTCCCCAGGCAGTGCTAAGGGATGGTATTAATTTCTCATTCTCTCCTCTTCTCCAAATCACCTAGCTGGTATCTCAAGGTAAGCACGTTTGTCCGCACTTATACCCCAAGGAAAGGTGAGATAGAGGGAATATGTTTGCTCACAAAATAGGGCTTTCAACGAAGTAAAGTGCTTTTCAGTGTGGCCCAAGACCAGCTGCATCAGAAATTCCTTATACAAATGTGGATTACACTGTGTCTACCAAGATTAAACACATACCCTCCCTGTAGCCCATCAATCCCACTCCTAAGTACATATAAGAGAATGGAGTGGGTATGTCTCACAAAAGAATGCATAGGAACATTTGAGCAGAGTGCTGTTCAAAAGAGCCCCAAACTGAGATCAACCCAGATGCCCACCAACAGGACAACAGAGGAATAAATGGTGGCTTATCCATATTCAACAATAAAATTCAATGAACGACCGATACAGACTCATAAACATGATGTTGAACAGGATAACCTAGACACAAAAGAGGGAGTCCTACGTGGCTCCCTTTATAGGAAGTTCAAGCACAGGCGAATCTGAGTTGACAGAAGTTAGAATAATGGTTACCTTCTGCGGAGGTGGGTAAGGGCATCTGAGGTGTTGAAACTGTCCTGTATCTTGATCTGAATAGTGATTATACAGGTATATACCTATGTATAGGTAGATAGATTGATCGATGAATCAATCAATCGATCGGTAGGTAGATACCTATATGGAATTTACCTATGGTATACTACGGTTATGTACATACCATACATTCATAGGTATATACATATGAATCAAGCCCTATGCTTAATATTTACAAACTTTACTGTATGTTTCACACACACACACACACACACACACACACACATACACACACACTTCCAGCCTCATTCCAGACTTACCAAATCAGAATCTCTCAGTATGGGTACGTGGGAATCTGCATTTTGTATCCCTGGTGGTGTGAATGCCCATTGAAGGTTGACTGCCAGTGATGTGGGCTGTATAGATGGTCCACAGATGGTGCTTTGTCCCCCAGAGCACACCACACTCCATTTCCCATCTGGCTTAGAATATTACAAGACTTCTGCTCTCACTAGGGAATAAGGTTGGCATGAGATTTCTCCCTTCTTAAGGTCGGGTACTAGGATCCTGTGAACAAGAGTGTCACGGTCTCTACCCCAGGCAGAAGCCACACTCTCAGGGAAATACAGACTAGCAACTCTTCTCTGCTTTTTTGTAAAAAGTAAAAATTAAAACCAGCTGTTTCAGGGCTTAACTGGTGGCGCAGTGGTTGAGAATCTGCCTGCCAATGCAGGGGACACGGGTTCGAGCCCTGGTCTGGGAAGATCCCACATGCTGCGGACCAACTAGGCCCGTGAGCCACAATTACTGAGCATGCGCGTCTGGAGCCTGTGCTCCACAACAAGGGAGGCCGCAATAGTGAGATGCCCGCGCACCGCGATGAAGAGGGGCCGCCGCTCACCGCAACTAGAGAAAGCCCTCGCACAGAAACGAAGACCCAACACAGCCATAAATAAATAAATTTAAAAATTAAAAAAAACCAGCCATTTCCATCCTTCTACTTCTGAGTGGGCACATATGTATTTTAAATGCATAATCAGTCTGTGTATGATTTTTGATTCTGTCCTCTTCTCTCCATGTGTCATAATCCCCACGTTCAGCATTATTAACAAAAACAGGCAGGTGACATCCGCCAAGTGTCTAGAATATGTAAGGCTATTTTGCTTATGTGATGTCGATGGATCCCTAAAACAAACCTAGGAGCACACCCGAGGCTTGAAAGGATCCAGCAACTCCCTAGAAGTACACAGCAAATAGGTGGTACAGCTGGGATTTGACCCTGATCTGTCCAACTCCACTGAAAAATTGCTGTTGCTATGGTGGGAAGAGTCTACTAAGGATTCCTGTCTTGTTTTAGTTTGTTTTAACTTTCAGCCATAAGAATTTATCCTTGTCATTAAAAGTTATAAGCAAACGTCATCTTAATATCTGCATATTATCCAACAAGTGGATGGTTAGAGCACAAAATATGTAATCATTCCACTAATATTTGTTGAATAGGTCATCAAGAAGACATGACCACCTGCTGACCCGTGAGCTGGACCCAGGCACTTGGAGACTGTCCCCCACCACTGCCCCCTCCTCTTGTCCTTGGAATGCGTGTTCCACTTGCCTTCCCCGCTCCCCAAAGTGCCCTAAGGCTACAGCCTTGAAATAGAAATGTGGAGTTGAGGCTACTCTAACTGGGTATGTGACTGACTCCAGTTAAGGCATCTTTGTAAACTTGTAAGATTCTGGCTGGCGGGTGCAGAAATCAGTTTTGCAGCTGCCCAAGATAAGCCTGGTAAGTAAGTTTTCTCGCTTATCAAGCCTGACACCTACCAATCTGAGTGGTCTGCTTTGTTCTTGGGTCTTTCCCTGCCCTCCACATCTGGGGCTGGTTTCAGATTTCCATTTTTTGCCAGAGCAAATGTCTTGATCAACGTGTTTTCACATCAGTCATTGCATTGAGGATTGTTGCCTTTGGATAGATTATTAAAAACAAATAACTAGGGCTTCCCTGGTGGCGCGGTGGTTGAGAGTCCGCCTGCCGATGCAGGGGACGAGGGTTCGTGCCCCGGTCCGGGAAGATCCCACATGCCGCGGAGCGGCTGGGCCCATGAGCCATGGCCGCTGAGCCTGCGCGTCCGGAGCCTGTGCTCCGCAATGGGAGAGGCCAGAACAGTGAGAGGCCCGCTGATCATTTTTAATCTATTTATTATTTTTGTTTTTCCAGATATGAATTCCTTAGTCTTGGGAGTGTCAGTGTGAGCTCTTGTTACATATATTAAGAAGCTGTTTTATATTTTGCCATATTCCACATGTTTAGAAGCAGGTCACAGGTTCTATCCACGCTCAAGGGAACGAGTCACATAAGCACACGAAAGCCAGATCATGGGGCTTCCTTAAGAGTGTGTCTGCCCAGGTGGTCATATGGGTGTTCATTCAATTATTTTAAAAATTGTATATATATAGATACAGTTGTGTATATATATGTGTGTGTGTGTGTGTGTGTGTGTATGTATATATTATACATAAGATATATATATAAATATGTATATAAGATTTTTTCACAATTAAACCTTTGTTTCACAATTAAAATTTTTTTTTTAACTCTGAAGCAGCTTTTTTTAAATAAATTAGTTTGGATCTGAGTGTGCCCAGGTACAGTCAGGCAAAAAGCATCTCACTGCTTAGGTGGCTGTATCTGAATGAGCTCTTTATTTTCACATATGATTTCCACTGAATGTTGACAATCACCAGAAACATATCTGGGTTTTGGATACGTACCAAGTTTTTGCTAAACTCCCATATTAATTCTAAGAATTTCTATTTCTATTTTCTTAGATTTTCTAGGTACACAATGGTGACATGTAGGAACTATGCCATTTTTTGTTTCCTTCTTGCCTGAGGCCGTAACCCTGATTTACATCTCTTGAAGCAAGTTCCTTAAAACTTTAACCTTCTGAGTCAGATACCTCTCAGACGGTTTGCTCCTGCCTTGGAGAAGCTGCCTAACCTCTCTGTACCTCACTTTTGTGAAGGTTCATAATGCTTACTTGTAGCACAGCATCTGTCTCAAAGCTTGATACATGTTAGACAAAGTGTGATTATTATTATATTTTAACAGGAACGTTAAAATGACAGGGAGGGGACACCCCGGTTGTTAATCCCAAGCTTGGTGGTGGAGCGGACATATATTGACATATGGCAGATGTTATGTCTCCAGGGACTGAGCGAGGTGCTTTCCAAGCATATTCTTACTTAACCAACAGCCTCAGGTAAAACGACCATCCCAGCGGCTCGTAACTCCCTTGAAAGGAAGCGGGACTCAAACCCAACGCGCTTTGCTGCAAAGCCCGTGCTCATCTCCACTGGGCGATCCAGCAGGGGGTGAGGTGGGGGATCAAATGTTCATTCAGCCCAGAGGCTCCCAGCCCTGGCTGCACACTAGGAATATCTAAGGATCTCTAACAACACATCAATGCCTGAGCCCCGCCTCAGACCAAGTGGATTGGATTTTCCAAGGGTAGCTCTGACATCGGCATCTTTTCAAGGCTCGGCAGGTGAGTGTAATGGCCAGGTCTGAAAACCACTGATGGCCCCAGTATGGCATCTATAACACTGACCTTTCAGGAGGTAATCATGGAAACCTGGCCCCAAATTCCAGGTGCACTTAAGTGCATCCTCCCCCGCTTCGCTGTGAATTAATTCATCCACTGATGCCTGTTATGATTAATTTCAGGTGTCAACTTGGCTGGACCACAGTACCCAGGTATTTGGTCAAACATCATTCTGGATGTTTCTGTGAAGGTGTTTTTTTGGGTGAGACTAACATTTAAATCACTGGACTTCGAGTAAAGCATTACCCTCTCTAACGTGGGTGGACCTTAAGAAAAAAAAGACTGACCTCCTCTGAGCCAGAGGGAATTCTGAAGCAGACTGCCTTTGGACTTAGACTGCAAATCTGCCCGGCTCTCCAGCCTGCCCTTTGGATTTGGACTTACACCTCCATGAATTACATGGGTCAGGTCCTGCTATAGACACACATCCTAATGGTTCTGTTTTACTGGAGAACACTGCCATAATGAAAACTGGCCTCCTGTTCAACACAATCATAAATAAAGTATCCCATTCCCACTCTTCTTTGTAAAACCATGACTAGGGAATGAGTGTTATGGAAGCACAGGATTTTCAGTCTAAGGGAGAATAATACAGATTGCTTGGTCCAACCGAAATAGAGGCACAGAGATGGAAATAGCCCTGGGGTGGTTTTGTTCCTCAAGAGACATTTAGGATTGTCTGAAGACATTTTGGGTGGTCACAGTGGGGTGGGAGTGAGGGATTGGAGATGGGGGTGCAAGGTTGCTTTTGGCATCAAGTGAGCAGAGGGGCAGGGATGCTGCTAAACATCCTACAATGCACAGAATTATCCAGCCTAAAATACAATAGCACCAAGGTTGAGAAACCCTGGGTTAGAATGGCGAAACACTTAGTCATTAAGGAAATTAACTTTTCACCCTGTGGAAGGAGGAGGGTTGCACTCAAATCAGGAAGGAGCCCTAATCTGATTGACAGACTGGAAAAACAGGCTGGGGGAATTATTACTGAAAAGCCTACAGCACATCAGGGAAATTCTGAAAAGGCCAGCTCTACCTGGGAGGTAGGATGGAGAGGCCAGCCAGTGGGAACTTCCTGGGCATGATGTGTGGCTTGAATTATGTTCCTAAGTGACTATGAACTCAGAAGATCTCATTCGGGGAGTTCTGGCACCGGGTCTTAGCGCGAGACTAGAGGTGGTGAGTAGCTGTCTTGTGTTCTGGGACTGTAGCTGCTGTTGCTGTTCTAAGTATCAGAAGCAACCTGACAAACTTTCTGTGGGAGCTCAGTGGGGAGAGCTAGGATGCCAGACTTCTGGTCTTCTCTCTGCCAAGAATGACCTTTTGTACTGACTCTAAGATGCGCATGACTTCATATTTTAACTTATCAGAACTTGGACTACATCCAGGTGGCAGCAGTTGTGTGTGATGCTCAACACAATGCCAAACGCAGTCAACCCTCAGTCAGGCCTTATTAAAGAGTTCATGAATAAGTGGAAAAAGCGAAAGAGGTAGTAACAAATAAATGGCATTTTGGTTCCCTCATCTATAAAACGGGGATGTTAAAACATTGAAGGTAGCTGTGTGAATCCAGTAACGTGGATGACATGGTAACGTCATTGCAAAAGATTAAGTGTCCTTTAAAAACTCCAGATGTTCTACTCTCTTGTGTGTGTTACATCCCAGAGGATGTTTCCAGGATGACATTAAAAAACAAAGAAAAACAGAAAGGTAGGGCTGCACTGAGATGAATGTATATTAACCTCAGGGAAAGAAACACGCATGTGACTGAAGACATAGAAGTGTGGTTAAGGGCATGTGAATATCCAGTTAAGCATTTTAATTTACGGCCAGTTCCCCACAAGGCAAGTGCCACGCGGCTACCTTTAATCAAACACATGAATCCCCTGAGTATATGAATAGAGGAGGACACAGAAGAGAGGGTGAGAGCTGCTCTGTTCCATCAGACAGCGTTGGTGGATCTGGGTCAGCCCTGGGCACCCGATCCTAAAACAGACCCAGAGAAATTACAGGGACCCGTCAGTAGAGGGACTTCTGATCCTGTTCACTTATTCATTTCTTCATTAACTCATTCAGCAAATAGCTATGAGTTCTATATTTCCTGTGGTGGCTGTAACAAATTACCATGAACTCAGTGGCTTAAACACCAGCTTATTTTTTTAACTTATTTATTTTTATTTATTTATTTCTGGCTGTGTTGGGTCTTTGTTGCTGCATGCGGGTTTTTCTCTAGTTGCGGTGATCAGGGGCTACTCTTTGTTGCGATGCGCGGGCTTCTCATCGCGGTGGCTTCTCTTGTTGTGGAGTGCGGGCTCTAGAGCGCAGGCTCAGTAGTTGCGGTGCACAGGCTTAGTTTCTCTGCAGCATGTGGGATCTTCCTGGACCAGGGCTCGAACCAGTGTCCCCTGCATTGGCAGGCAGACTCTCAACCACTGCGCCACCAGTGAAGCCCTCTTCTTATTTTAAGGTCAGTTTATTAGCAACCTTAATTCCATCTGCAACCTTAAATCCTCTGTGCCATGTGACCTAACATAGTCACAGATTCCCGGGATTCACAAGTGGATATCACTGGTGGGGAGAGAATTATGGTGCGTCCCACAAGTTGCTAGGCTGGGCTTGGTACTCTGCTAAGCAAAACTGGGATAAATCAGAGGTGTTCTCTTTTTTCATAGGCAGTGTACATCCTAGAGAGGAAGACAGATATAAAAAAAGTAGTAATGCATACCAGTAGCAGTAAGTGATAAAGAAAACATAGTGTGGCCCAGGGATGGAGAATTAATGAGCATAGTGCCACAGTTTCCACTGGCATGTCACGGAAAGCTTCTCTGAAAAGGAAACATCTGAAGACCTGAGTGTTCAGGAGGAAGCTCCAATCTGGGGCCAAGTTTCAGGCAGAGGGAAAAGCAGATGCCAAAGCCCTGAGGCACGTTCAAGAAATTGGGAGAAGCTAGCGGTGCTGCTGGAGCAAGACAGAAATGGGAAGAGCAGAGGAAGATTAGGGTGATGACAGGGGCAGGGATCGCATCATTGGAACATTGTAGATGTCTGGGTTTAATTCTAAGGAAAATGGGAAGCCACGGGAGGCTTTTAGGAAGAGTAACAGCATGCTCTGATTGACATTTACAATGATCAATCTTATTGTTAAGTGCAACTGGATCGCAGGGGAGGCACAGAGAGCTGCTGGGGAGATATTGCAGAGATGCGGGCCAGAGGTGGCGATGGCCGGCCGAGGGTGGAGTGATGAAAACGGGCAGCTGTGTGGTCTGTTTTCGCAGTAGAGCCTGTAGGATAGATCAGGTGTCAGGTGAGAGCGTTAACAACGGATCAAGGAGGGTTAGACTTTTGGCCTGAGCCACTGTGGGTCTGTATGCACCACTGACTGTGATTGATGGTGAGGCTGGAAGGAGAATGGGTCTGGGGTGAGAAAAACTAATGACTTCTTTTTTGGCCACAAGGCCTGCTTAAAGGAAGGGTCTAGTTAGCTGGGTGAAGAGGTCCTTTGGGTCAGGGGTTCACAGTGCTCTCTTCAAACGCTTGAATGCCTGTTGTGGGGATTAGAGGTTGCCTTGATTCTCTATGCCCTTAGATGCCAAAGACCAAGCCCAGTGAAGGACAGCTAGAGAAGCAGATTTCAGCTCACCCGGACGTCTCATCACGGACGTGGTACAAGCTGTGGGATCCGAGGGACGAGCACACAGCCCTGACTCTGCTGTCACTAGCAGTGCAATTGGGACAAGTTATTTAAACTGCTTGAGACTCCATTTTAATATCTCTTAAAAGGTAGAAGTAATGCTGCTTTAACACTAACAATCATAGCAAACGCTTACACCGAGTTTTACCATGGAAGGCCCTATGCTAACAGCTTCCCAGGTATCAACTCATTTGCCCCTCACAGCAGCCTGATGACCGAGATGCTGCTGTTGTTGCAGAGGAGCTCCCAGAAGCTGAATTACTATAGCTCGGGCTCACAGAGCAAGTAGGGGATACATCATGGTACACTGCACAATTTCTACAAGATACAGAATGGAATATGCCTATCATCACCAAGACCTATCAAAAACGTTCACCAAAACACAGCATGTATGATTTTTAATTGTTCTGGGGATGGTGCAATGCCATGCAGTTTTAGGATCCAATTTCAACACGATCCCAACCGTCTGAAATTGTGGATGGAAACTAACAAGTCAGTGTATAACGAGAATCAGTGGCAAAGCGGTTCTGCATTTAGATTTTATATTTATTTATTTATCTATTATTTTTGGCTGTGTCAGGTCTTAGCTGCGGCACGCGGGATCTTTCATTGAGGCACATAGGCTTCTCTCTAGTTGTGGCACACGGGCTTAGTTGCTCCCAGACATGTGGGATCTTAGTTCCCCGACCAGGCAACCTGCGTCCCCTGCATTGGAAGGTGGATTATTTCTTTTTTTTCTTTTTTTAATTAATTTATTTATTTACTTTTGGCTGCGTTGGGTCTTCGTTGCTGCGTGCGGGCTTTATCTAGTTGCAGCGCGCAGGGGCTAATCTTCTTGCGGTGTGCGGGCTTCTCATTGCAGTGGCTTCTCTTAATGTGGAGCACAGGCTCTAGGCGCAAGGCCTTTAGTAGTTGTGGCATGCAGGCTCAGTAGTTGTGGCTCGAGGGCTCTAGAGCGCAGGTTCAGTAGTTGTGAACGGGCTTAGTTGCTCCGCAGCATGTGGGATCTTCCCGGACCAGGGATCAAACCCGTGTCCCCTGCATTGGCAGGCGGATTATTAACCACTGGGCCACCAGGGAGGTCTGGAAGGTGGATTCTTACCTGCTGAATCACCAGGGAAGTCCATGCATTTAGATTTTAGAATCAGGCCACAGATTCTCTCAGACCACATGTGGAATGTTTTGTTCCATTCCGAGGGCTTCTCTGATGAGAAGCAACCTGGAAAGCTGAAACTCACTCAGAGGAGCTGAAATCCATTCAGTGATCTGATAAATTTGATCACGTCAAAATGGAGGATGTCTTTTGAATGAAAGGACATGCAGGGCAAATTCATGGGTGACAGATC
>NW_006778171.1:720144-743505 GCF_000442215.2 Lipotes vexillifer | reverse complement strand
GGGGGCTTCCCTGGTGGCGCAGCGGTTGAGAGTCCGCCTGCCGATGCAGGGGACGCGGGTTCATGCCCCGGTCCAGGAGGATCCCACATGCCGCGGAGCGGCTGGGCCCGTGAGCCATGGCCGCTGAGCCTGCGCGTCCGGAGCCTGTGCTCCGCGACGGGAGAGGCCACAACAGTGAGAGGCCCGCGTACCGCAAAACAAAAAAAAAAACTGACATGGGATTAAATCTAGGATGCAAACGGACTTCTGAAAATCACCAAGAAGTCAATGGACCTCTGGCAAAGGATATTAACCAGCAAATCGCAAACGCAGAAATGGGAAGCCCGAGCAAGGCTTTGGAGAGATTCCAGTGACACTGATTCCCAGAGGCTCGCCCGTGAAACCAACATGCCTGTTAGACGGGCTGCATCCAGAGAGCTGGTGATTCACTCACCAAATGGAGGCTCTCGTGCGTGAAGCACGGCTCTAGGTGTTTGGGGTAGAGTTGTCCCAGCTCTTGTGGCAATGACATTTCAGCAGGTGATGCCCCATGTTGGTGGGGATGCAGGCCTGAGGACCAACCCCACTGGAGGTGGGGATGTGGCTGGGGGAAACTTCTGGTGCAAACTTTCTCAAATTAAGTACGCTCATTATCTAGGACAAACTCACGCAGGTCCATGAGAGGACACGTATGAGAACCCTGGCTACTGTGCTGGCAGAGCTGAAGGCCATCTGGGTCTCCATCCCTTGTGTAATGCTTTGTATACGTCATTAATTTCCCATCAGTCCAGGGAAACTGGTACTATTTCCCCCGTTTTACAGATGAATGGACTGAATGAAGGTTGTGAGATTAAGTAACCTGGTCAAGGTCACACTGAGCAAATTCCAATTCTGTCAGACCCCTAAATCAGTATATTTGTCCACTAGACCACCCCCTTCCTGATAAGAAATAAGAGGTGGAACTGAAAATCCTTCTTTCCCATCACTATTGCCATCACTATTGTATTCTTTCCTGCTTCCTTTCTAGATAAAAGCAAGAGAAAACATAGGCGTTGTAGAAAAGGAGGTCTGCTGGAAGTTAGGGTGAAGGAGTCACTTTGACCTCCTAGAATTCTGACTTCAGTTAAGATTCTAACCCAACCTCCTATGATGCTTCAAGTAACAAAAATTCTTAAAAGAAAAATAATGACTAACATATATTAAGCCCACGTGCCAGGCTCTGTTCTAAGGACTTTACATGTCTGTGTCAGTGCATCCTCGTGGCAACCCCGTGAAGCAGGTAGGATGTTTATCGTCTCCACTTTACAAAACCAGAGAGGTTCAGTAACTCGCCCAAGGTCACACAGCTGGGCTATAAACCCAGGCTACCTGAATCTGGGCACCATACTTCTAGCCACCTGAACTTTGTCTTGGAGGCTGTGCAGTGACCCGGGGCTGCTAGCCTGGTTTGGCTCCCTGATAACTGCATTTTGGATGGATCATTCAACCATTCTTGGCCTCGGTTTTCTCATTATAAAATGTGAGTAAAAATAGCATTCCCCTCCTAAGGTTGTTGTGAGGCATAATATCTGCGAAATAATCAATAAGTTAGTCATTAAAGTTTCATAATCATTGAATGGTACATCTATTCCCTCTAGGGATCAGTGCTAAATGCCCCAGAACACGAGGGACCTCTCATGTGAGGGACCTCTTGCCCTCAAGCAGGAGTGGGTGAACCTGGGATGCTATGATTGGTGCATGGGCCCTTTGGGGTGGCCAGAGGAGCCCAAGGGAGTGGATGCTGGCGGGTGACTGCATTTTAAGAGAAAAGAACAGGAGGGTGGACTGAGATCCAGGCCCTCGGCAAGAGGACAAAGTGAGCTCAATCGACTGATGTGTGCCTGGGAATCCATCCAGGAGCCTCTCAGGCAAAGAAAACACGGGGACCTGGATGCCTGGATTGCAGGAAGGAAAGGCGCAGGGGAGACCCCTAGGCTGTGTTACTGGACAGATCTGAGTTCCAGTCTCACCTCATCTCTGTCCTCGCCATGTGACCCGGGTGGATTGCTCAAGCTCCCCTTGCTCAGATGGGGATCTCAGTGGTGCCCTGCAGGCTGGCTGGGGACTCGGTGAGATGAGCTCAGGTGAGTAGCTGAATCTCCCCTCCCTCTGTGGACCCAGGGATGCAGGGGTCTGAGTCCAGTTGGGCTTGGACCAGATCTTCCCCTATGATCACACACAATGAAACCGACTTCCTTGCCTCAGTTTCCTTATTTCTTCTTTCCGAAAACAGGAAGGAAAACTGATGATGTCACTTGGCAAAGTCTCCCACATGGGTTTCAGTCTATGCTGTTATTTTTTATAATAAAGCCACACACTTTTTTAACTTGATTCCTAGAAGATCAAAATGAATTTTTAAATGAAATGTCAAAATTTGAAATCGAAAGAAAATAACTCCAGATAAAAGAGGGGAAGGCTCTAAAATTTTATTTCTTTGTCTCTCTGTGTTCCTGCCTTGCCCCACCACCAAAAGAAAAAAAAAAAAACAGGAAAAGGAGTGATTGTGAAACATCGTGGGACGAGAGCTGGACTGGTGGACCTGGGACAGGAGACGCCTTTGATGAATGATTGTCAGAAATGAACCAGATGGGCCGATGAGGCGATCTCCCCTGCCCGTCCTCCCTGGGGCTCCCGTTTCCCATTGATAGCTGCACTCAGCATACCCAAGGCTGCATTAACCTGATGTGATGCCATTTCGGGCAAAACTGCAATTGGAGCTACTGTTTTCTTACGTTTCTAAGGTTCCAAGTTCTGCTGTGACCCATACAGTTTGTGTAGGGGACATGACAGGGACCACCTCTCCTGGATGTTTCAAGACATGGAGGGTGGCACTCCCCTCTGTCATTCCCCCTGGATGCAATATTGTTTCTCATTTGCTGTCTTGTCAGGGGGTGAAAGTTCTAGGCCTGCCAGTTGGCCTTTCTTATGTAATAACTGTCACTTTACAGGTCAAGAAACCAACGTGAGATTTTGTCCAGTGGTTCAGTGTATCTCTCCTAAAAATATTCAGGGCCAAGGAAATTACCACGGGTGGGTCTGTTGATTCACTGCACCCACCATGCAGCATACCCGGGCCAGAACTATATTGACAGTATGATTCTTTTTTTTGAATTTTTTTTTGAATTTTTGAATTTTATTTTATGTATTTTTTTCTACAGGAGGTTCTTAGTAGTTATCCATTTTATACATATTAGTGTATACATGTCAATCCCACTCTCCCAATTCATCCCTCCACCGCCCCCCGCCCCCGGCCACTTTCCCCACCTTGGTGTCCATACGTTTGTTCTCTACAACTGTGTCTCAATTTCTGCCCTGAAAACCAGTTCACCTGTACCATTTTTCTAGGTTCCACATATATGTGTTAATATACGATATTTGTTTTTCTCTTTCTGACTCACTTCACTCTGTATGACAGTCTCTAGATCCATCCACGTCTCTACAAATGACTCAATTTCGTTCCTTTCTATGGCTGAGTGATATTCCATTGTATCTATGTGCCACGTCTTCTTTATCCATTGGTCTGTCAGTGGGCATTTAGGTTGCTTCCATGTCCTGGCTATTATAAATAGTGACTACATGATTCTTGTATGGCCTTTGCCAATGGCGGGGAGGGGGGTGGCATGGTAATGCTTTGGGTTCTTGGATATTGGCGTCAGCCTTGACCCCGTATCAAACAGCCCTTGAAATGTCTATTGTTATTTCCCCTCAGGGTATGGTTACTTGACTAAATGGCCACAAAATCTTTGGGGGATTAAATGAGTATATCTACCTGCTGTTCTGCCTTAAGGCAAGGGGACCTGCTGTTTGTACCCCTGTATTAGACAGTCATCGGCGGGTCTGTGGTTGGTGGCCAATGAACAGGGTGCTCCTGCTGGCTGAGGAAAGTTCTTCAGAGAAGGGAGCAGTGGTGGGATTTTATCAGCAACATTGACAGCAGCTGGAGGATGGGCGCACAGGCTAATGAAGGGGCTACAGGTGGGACATCAATGCATCCAGCACAGCCAGCTCCTGGGAGTGAGGGGTAGATGGGGTGGTGAGAGGACTCAGGAAAACAAAGGATGCTTGAAAAACACTTTGTGGAACGTGAGATGCCGGCAGCATGACCCCCCCGTTTGCATATGGCGCCATGTGTTGGTGGTGGAATCCACTGACCATGCTGGCCCAAAACTGTGAAAAAGGAAGGAAGATTTTGGAATATCATTGTGCTATTAAGTTAAAATCTGGAATCTGACTTAGATGAGGAGACTGTGAAGAAGAGAAGGTCTGGTGGCCTGGAGAAGAGATGAAGTGACCAGTGGACCGTGATTGTCATAAATAGAACAAGCTGAAAGGGGATTGGTTGGTATCCCAGGGCTGCTGTAACAAAGCACCACAAACAACAGAAATTTATTCTCTCACAGCTCTGGAGGCTAGAGTCTGAGTTCGAGTTGTGGGCAGGGCCGCGTTCCCTATGGACAGAGACTCTGGGTAGAATCCTTCCTTGCCTCTTCAGCTGCTGGTGGTGGCTATAGATCCTTGGCACCCATTGACTTGCAGCTGCATCACTTTTATCTCCATCTCTGTTGTCACATGCCTTCTCCCTGTGTGTGTCTGTCTCTTCTCATAAGGACACCTGCCATCTTGGTTTAGGGCCACTTAATGACCTTCTCTTAACCTGATTACGTACACAAAGAATTTATTTTCAATTAAGGTCACGTTCATAGGTAACCAGGGCTTAGGACTTCAATATATCTTTCTGGGCGGACACAATTCAACTCATAAAAGCATAAATCCTGAACTTAATAGCTCACCGTGTTGCTCCAAAAGTTAAATAATAGGATGCACGAAAACATGTTTAAAAGAAAAAAATCATGGAAGTTACTGCTCCCTACCCTGGATGGGTCACTTGCTTGTGCTGGGCTGACAGGAAATTCAGATGGGGGTCACGAGGCAGGTTTGGGGTGGAACCACTTTGAACTGGAATATTCTGAAATATCAACATTTCCCTATTTGAAGTAGGTCAAAAGGCAAATGAAAAGGAAGCCATGAGCTCAAGTCTTCTGAGCCATAGAGTAAATACCATTCTGGGAGCCAGTGACACGGGATGTGTTGATAATTACTGAAATGTGAAAGCATGTCACAGTGTTGACACTGAGCTTTCTTCATTCAAATCTCCCCACCAGGACTCTGTGATACTCCTGCCCAAAGGCTGAGCTGAGTGTGTCTTTCTAGATAACTATCTTATAAAAGGGTGTATCTATTTTTAAAATAAGTTGATTTGATTATTTAGTATGGAAAAGTATTTAAAGTATTTAATTAAATAAAAGTATTTCAAATTACACATTAGCAGAGCAGATCGGAACATGTGACATCAAATGAGACTACTGTATAGTTTCCAGAGGATTGTCTGGCAAATTGTATAGGCTGCTTTGCATCACATTGGGAGGCAACTCAAAAGCTGCAAGTCATTGTAAGCACTTATTTTAAAATAAAGTTTAATTGTCACTTTCACATATTTTCATGATTACAAAAATTAAAAAAAAAAAAAGAACAGGAGAAGGAAACAAAACCAGCACATTCCTAGAAACTACTGTGAATGTTTTCCTGTATTTCCTTCCTGACATTTTAAGGGATGATTTATAATCGTTGATTGATTTATCAAGCTCCTTGGCACCCACTGAGTAAAATGGATCCACCTTTACAAACCCCAGCATCTATTCATCACAGTCGCTCCCCTGAGGATATTTATAAAGGGAGGACTCTATTCTTGGCATAGAAGAAATGGCATGTTGTTAACGATTTTTATTCAAATTATCCATACATCTGAAAGCTCTACAGTCCTCTGGGCTGCCCCCCTTTCCCATCAGCCTGCATCGGCTGGGTCTCTCTTTCTCCTTTATGGCTTCCTTGGGAGCCAAGAAAAGAGAAGGCCTGTATCTGGAACAGTTAGTCTGACTTTCAATTTTAATAAAAGCCCTGGTTGGCATTTCACCTAATGCCGGGGCTGGAAGGAGTGGATTTGTTGATTTTTGCCTTGGTGCTTTTTTTTTTTTTTTTTTTTATATGTTGGCATTTCACCTAATGCCGGGGCTGGAAGGAGTGGATTTGTTGATTTTTGCTTTGTGTTTTTTTTTTTTTTTTTTTTTACATGTGCACACCACCCAAACTTTATTTTATTCTCTTGACAAATCCAACATAATATAGATAACAAAGGTGCTAACTTCAAGGACAAGTTTGAAACAAGCAAATATATTACATCATGTCAGGCAATAGTAACTGAATTATAACTAAAAGTGCATTAAATTACTTCCCTAAGGACCAAAGCTAGATAGAAATGGCCTGTTCTACATGAGTTCACGGACACCTCCAGGCAGTCACTATTCAAGCAACAGTTGTGCACCCTAGGGTTTAGTTCTCAGAGCTGTAGTTGCCTTTGCTTCTCCTCCCAGGCAGAGGGAAGCTCGTTTTGTTCTGGGGCTGGGAGAGTTTGCGGGCTAGCAGGGTTAAGGGCTCCATCAGGGTCTTGCAGTCTGTGACCGTCACCTCCCACAGATGCACCTTCTCGCTCCTGGCCCACTGCTGTGCCACTTCGGCGTCCGCTTGTCTCTGCTCAGAAAGGTCAGTTTTGTTTCCTAACACAACAATTGCCACCTCTTTTTTGTCTTTGAACGGATCAATTTCTTTCTTCAGAAGCTCCACTCTTTGAAAGGATTCAAGGTTATTCACACTGTACACAAAAACGAAGCCATCGGCAAATGAAAAATAATGCTTTGGCAGCTCCACATCTTCCTGTAGGCCCCTGGTGCCGTAAAGATGTAACTGTTCCTTGACTCCCCGATCTGTTTCCACTGAAGCCATATACACATCTTACATTGTTTCACAGTCCTCCATTCCAATAGGATGATTCCCATAAAGGAGCTACTCCAAAATTGCCATTTTCCCCACAGATAACAAGCCACAAACCACAACCTTACAGACCTTTCCCATCTTCTCTTAGGATGTTGGAAAGCCAACAACTAATAGTCACGGTGAGAAGCAGAGGATCTGAGGGGCTGAGCACCCCCAACCCCCAAAGGGAGAGGTCATCATCGTAGGTGGTGCTCCAGTGCTATAGCACACAAGGGGTCTGTGTAGAAAACCTGGGTCCATGATGCCATGAAGTCAGGGTTTCACTCCTAAGCCCTGTCTTCGAGGAGGGACTTCAGCTCCCTCCCACTCAAGCCACAAAGGTAGGACGACCTGAAATCTATTTAGCCTCTGCAAAGGCCATACTGAACTGAGATTTATCTGTGGCTAGATCAGCAGCCACCGGATACTGTACATCAAGAAGCCTCTTGCTTACAATGCTTTCAGTAGACTCCAAACCAATCCATCTCGGGGTTTCTGATGCTGGAGATCATGTTCTTCCTCTCCAGATTCTTCCAACACAAGACACTCTAAAAGGCCAGAAAGCCAACAGGCAGCGGCTGGTTTAGGAGACCTCCCTTGTCCCCTGCTCCTATAAAATTCAGAGAGGAGCGTGGTTCTGTAGTGTTACCACATTGATGGAGAGAGAGCACCACAACGGCAGTTTAGTTGCTCTTGGATCTGGGAGCAGCCTGGTGTGGGGAAAGATTGAGGGCAATCAGTCCAATTCCTGGCTGTGTGACCTAAGACAAGTTACTTGACTTCTCTGCGTCAGGTCGTTCAGCCATAACATGGGAATGACAGTGCTGCTGTGTCGTAGGGGTAAATGAGACAACACTGAAAGCACTTGCACAGAGAGGTATTCAAAGGTCGCTTTTCTCTCTTGGGAAGTGAGCAGGAAACCTGGAAATCAGGTTACTAAATGGCATAGTGAGGTGCTGTTTCACTTTCAGTCTCTTCACTTGGCATTAGGTACGGATGGGCTTACTCAAGGGTTAATTTTGAAGAGTCGAGCACACAAACAAATAATTACCATTAAATCCTGATCAATATCAGTTCTCCAAAATAGAAGCTGATTGCATCGATGTATTACACTCTGTTGGCTAGGTGTCCACTCTGGGCCTGGCCCCAGGCATGGGAATGGAGCATTCTTGACTCCAGAGGGAAACGGAACTTGCCTGAAGCTGTCCCTGAAGGCTACGTTGGAAAATTTGGATTGGAGGCAAATCCTAAAACAATGAGTAGGAAGCTATCAGGTGAAGAGAGCACAGGGACACGGGGAGGGGGAAGGGTAAACTGGGACGAAGTGAGAGAGTGGCATGGACATATGTACACTACCAAATGCAAAGTAGAGAGCTAGTGAGAAGCAGCCGCATCGCACAGGGAGATCCACTCGGTGCTTTGTGACCACCTAGAGGGGTGAGATAGGGAGGGTGGGAGGGAGATGAAAGAGGGAGGGGGTATGGGGATATAGGTATATGATTCACTTTGTTATACAGCAGAAACTAACACAACATTGTAAAGCATACAGCAGAAACTAACACAACATTGTAAAGCAATTGTACTCCAATAAAGATGTTAAAAAAAAAAAAAGAGGGCAGGTGAAGGGCACACCTGGCTGGGAGAGGCGGATGCAGCGTCCGGGCAGGACTGTGAGGGCTTTGTGTGTCATGGGGGCAGGCGTGAGGGGTGAGGGGAGAGTGAGACAACTGAGGGATGCTGGTGGCACAGTGCTGCCCCAGGACGGGCTCTCCTGAACGCTTGTCCTCCCTCCCTCCCTCCCTTCCTCCTCTCCCTCCTTCTTGCCTTATTTTCTTCCTTTTTCCTCCAAGTGGAGACTTAATCTAGAAACAGCTGAGAGCCATAGAAGGCTTTTGAGCAGAGAACTGACGATGCTGTTTGCCTTTAGGAAAGATTACCCCAGAGGATAGTATAGAGAATCGGACAAGAGGCTGGAGTCCGGAAGCCAGGCTGATGTCCAGGTGGGACAGGACAAGAGCCTGGCTTGGGAGAATGGCGGTGGGGATGCAGGGAACCCAGGTAGAGACATCCTCTGAGGTGGGATCACCTGGATGTGGGGCTCCAGGAGGAGGAGGGTGACAGGTTAGCTAGCTCTTATCCTGCTGGAGCAGCAGGGAATTTGATGGTGTCACTCCTCGAGACAGAGGGAGAGGAAAAGGGAGTGTCATCTTGGTGGAACAGCCTTTGCAAGCCCCCCAGTTCCCCCTGCCCTGTGTCCTCGGCTGTTCTTCACTGAAGGTTAATCATCCATTCGCTCAGGTATTCATTCGCCACCTGCCACCCATCCTTCCTCAAAGCTCTCGTTGCATGTTGGCGAGGGTGCTCTGTGAGTGGCACTTACATTGTCTGGGGAAAGTTCTTAGTAAAGCGCTCCTGCTAAGAACTGTTCCGAGGGACATTCCAGGCTGCTTCTGCACTAAGCATTAAGTCAGAGACTTCATGAGCTTACATGAACACTCTAGAACAGGGGCAGCAAACTATGACCCATGGGCCAAATCTGGCCCACTGCCTGTCTTTGTAAATAAAGTTTTATTTATTTATTGTAACGCAGGCACACGCATCTATGTACACATCTCAGGCTGCTCTCACGCTCCAGTGGTAGAGTTGAATGGTAGCAACAGATTGTATGGCTAACAAAGCTGAAAACCATCCGGCCCTTTAGAGAAAACATTCGTCAGCCCTGCTGTAGTGCATCCTCTCCTCTCTCTGGTGCCGTGAACCGATGTTTGTTACTGATTTGGGGACCACAGTGCTCCTTCATCTAAAAGCCCTCCATGCTTATGAATAAAGGTCCGGATTCTTAGTACGTCATCCAACGCACTCTTTGGAGAGGAGACATTCTCTGCGTCCTTGGGTGAAACGTTGATGTGAAACATTGACAGACGTCAAGAGACTTAGAGGGGCTTCCCTGGTAGTGCAGTGGTTAAGGATCTGCCGCCAATGCAGGGGACACGGGTTTGAGCCCTGGTCCAGGAAGATCCCACGTGCCGCAGAGTAACTAAGCCCGCGAGCCAGAACTACTGAGCCCACGCACTGAAGCCTGCGAGCCTAGAATCCTCAACAAGAGAAGCCACCACAATGAGAAGCCTGCGAGCCTAGAATCCTCAACAAGAGAAGCCACCACAATGAGAAGCCTGCGCGTCGCAACAAAGAGTAGCCCCCTGCTTGCCGCAGGGGGCTTCGCAGAGAAAGCCCGTGCACAGCCACGAAGACCCAACACAGCAAAAATAAATAAATAAATTTTTTTTTTTTTAAAGAGAGACTTAGAACTGTGCATTGGGTTTATTTTGACACAGTAGCTCCTTTACTGAAATCTATTCTAAGGGAAGAATCCAAATGATAGAGGAACTATTTGGTCCTTGACTTGGCTGCACCTGCTCATCTGGCCTCATTCTTTGAAATGCATCAGCCCTCACACACACGCCACAAATAAATAAACACTTAAGGGACAGACAAAGGGTAGCAAAGGTTCAGGAAGAAGAATTAAAGCAGGGAAAGTGGCCACGGGCTGCCAAAGGCTGTTTTTCAGGGAATGTGGGTGGAAAACCTTGTCTCAGGATCCGATTCTACGCTCGTAAAACGCACCTCACTGGCCTCCCCCTCATCCCCCACTAGATCCTGCCTTTATTTAAAATGTTGATATTTTGTTCACCGTGGAGTTTTTTTGTTCATTTTGACTTTTTGGAAATACTGTGTTAAATATTATTTATCTCGATGACTGAATTTTTCAATACCTCCTTCGATTTTGCTCCCCAGGTGAATGTCTCACTTACTGCCCCAAGTCCCAGCTCCAGGAGAAGGAATAACTAGAGTAGTAGGGAAACAAAAACTCAGTGTCTTGCACCAACAGAAGGTTTATCAAGAGGACGCTGGCCGACAGGATGAACGTCAAAAATGTCATGCTTAAGTGAAAGAAACCAGACACAAAAGGTCATGTACTGTGTAATCCTGTTTATAAAAAAAAGTCCAGAAAAGGCATATCTGTAATCTACAGAGAAAGAACTTAGATTAGAAGTTGCCAAAGCTGGGGAGGCACACGGAGGGGTAGTGTCTGTAAGGGGGCATGAGTTTCTTTTCAGGCATGATGGTAATATTCCAAAATTAGATTGTGGTTGCCTAACTCTGTAACTATTTAATTATACACGTCTAAAGGTGCCTTTTGTGGTATATAAATTACACTGTAACAAAGCTGCTTTTTAAAAAAGACAAAAAGGCCAAATAACATGAAAATTGAGAATTAAGCATTGAATGAATAAATGAATGAGTGAATGAGTAAATGACTCAACAAATGGGCACTGTCCCTAAACAAGAGAATGCCATGACGCAGGAGCAGAAAGAACTGAGTCGAGAGGCTCAGACTGTTCCTTAGTAAGTCAGAGGAGGGAATGATGTGTCATGCAGCCTCGTATACACCTCCAAGAATGCAAATTTGTATAAATTTTCTGGAACCCAAAATATCAATGTACATCAAGAAACCTAAAAATGTGCGTTGCATTTCGTGCGTGTGCATTGCATTTTGATGCAGTAATCCCATTTCGTGAAATCGATTTCAAGGAAAGAATCGCAATGTTGGAGGACCTATTTGCTCACATATGTCTATTCCGGAGCTGTTTGTAATATTGAAAAAAGGAAATCAACCATGACCAACTGGTTAAAGGACATATGAGCACCTAAAAAACAGACTATTTATACAGTCAGTACAATAATGTTAATGATGATGGGAGTATTCTGGAACATAAATTGGAAAAAGCAGGATGACAAAGTGTAAATAGAGTATGGAAACAACCATATGGGATTACCTGTACACAATGGTAACATAGTAACAGTGATGACCTTGTTTATGGATTTCTTTTTACTCTCTGTCAACACTGGGAGAGGACATTTTCATACGTTATCTCTTTTAATCTTGACACAAAGCTCGTGAGCTAGATATCATTTTTCAATTTTACAGATGAAGAAATGAACACTGAGGTTTAAGGAAACTCGTGCAGGGTCACGCAATTGGCAAGAGGTAGAACCCAAACTTTGCTAGCTCTCACCTCTGTGCTCATAACTGTTACGCTATGTGTATTTTTCTTCTTTGTTACAAAAAGTGTGAAAATGGAAACATGTGGACTAACTGTGAACTCTGGTCTAATAGCAACAGCTACCATTTATCGTTGGTGTTGTCCCAATAGATTGTCTGAGGCAGTCACAGAGAGAGCTTTCCCGAGGATCCAAGAATCCCTCCCAGCCGGTGAGGTGGGGTTTTCTGTTGTTATTCCCATTTCACAGACGCAGACACTGGAGTTTGGAAGAAACAATCGTGGCTCAGGGTCAAGCAGCGGGGACTGAGGGGAGGGGCCTAGGACCCCTGCGGGCTGATCCCAGGTGAACTTCTTGCTGGCGCTGAGAGAAGGCCAAGGGTCTAGGACCAAGGGTACCATGGGCATCAGGTGCAGGAAGGAGGATTTAGGTTGGCCTCATGCTGAGTCACTGGAAAAAGCTGATGCACGGGACCGAGGGCAAACACCAGGGATCTTGGTGGCACAGCAGACAAAGCCCAGCCCAGGTGCTGAGGATGCTCTTCTGCAAGTCACCTCTCAGAGGGGCCAGGCCTAGGACCTCAGAAATCTGCAGGCCAGCAGTGTTCTTCAGGGAGTGGGGCCCAGATCATCAAAAGAAATGGTAAAAAGTGAGGCCAGCATGTCCCGTGCTGGACGAGGGTTCTGGAATTCAGGGATGGATTGATGGGCTTTAGTGCTGAGACTGACGGTGGAGTCAGTCCAAAGCCAAGTGATCCCAGGTCCCTATGGGTCAAAGGTCAGCAGCCACCTGGCGCTTTCCTACGTGTCCTGACCCCATGCCCAGGTACAGAGGAAACCCCTCACCTGAGAGCCAGTGGCCTCTGACACGCCTCAGGAGCTAGCGCGTGGCGGAGGGAGCTGGCTCAGGGGCACTTTGCCCCTGTCTTCCTGTGTGACCTCGGGCTGACAGCCTCCCCTCTGAGCCTTGATTTCCCCGCCTGTTATCAAGCGTTTCTGGCAGCAGATGATATCGTAAGCACTGCGCACGTATTGGCTCGATCCGCACAACACTCCTGTGAGGCTGGTCTCATGGTCTTCACCCCTATTTACAGATCAGGGGACAGAAGCCCCAGGAGGTGAAGGGGCTTGTCTGTAAACACAGGCAGCAGGGAGAGGAGGTGAGATTTAAGTGCAACCCATCGGGTCCCAGGTTCTGGGCTCCGGCTGCCCCTAGACCGAGGCTACGGGCTTGTGAAAATGAAGCCGCATAAGACACCAGGTGACTGGCTCTGACTGTGGTCTCACTGCCACCACCAAAGGCAAACGCTGGGTGGTTTCTCCAGGTCTGGGCTGCACCCGGGAGATCCTGCCCCTCCAGAAGTGTCAGAATGTCCCAGCTGGGTCCCCGCCGGCGGGCGCCCCGCCGCGCGTCGGGACCGGGGTCCGGTGCGGAGAGCCCTTCGTCCTGGGACACGGGGTGCGGCCGGAAAGGCGGCCGCCCCCTCGCCCGTCACGCACCGCACGTTCGTGGGGAACCTGGTGCTAAACCATTCGTAGACGACCTGCGGTCGGGTCGGGGTTTCGTACGTAGCAGAGCAGCTCCCTCGCTGCGATCTATTGAAAGTCAGCCCTCGACACAAGGGTTTGAAAAAAAAGAAAAAAAAAAAAAAAAGAATGTTCCAGCTGACAGGAGAGAATTGAACCAGCTCCTCCTGTGTGCATTTCACTTAAAGTTGTTAATGAATTAAATGGCTTAAACTTGAAAAGAAAACCATACACCGAATATATATTTCAATGGACTCCCTGCTGTCTCTATCTTGTGTGAGTCTATGATTCTCCCAGTTTATCATCCTCCTTCTTGCATTTGTGTCCCTGTGGGGACCGGGAGAAAGACTTTGGGGAAAGCTACGCACTGCCTGTCAGGACTGACAGGGTTGGGGTAGACTGGGGAGAGGGAGTGGGCACTGGTGGAAGGCTTCATGGGGAAAGAATCAGAGAAGACAGCAAGTTCCCTGGGGATGCAGGTGGAGAGAGCCGTGAGAAGTGGGGGGAACCCCTGAGAAGGATGGAGGGATCTGTAAGGAGCCAGGGCTTGGGGAGACATGAGCCCTCAGGTTTAAGAACAGGAGGTCCTATGGCTCTTCAAGGGAATCTCTTGGATGGGCCTCATGCCGGATTTCAGACGGTAGCACCAGGAAGTCAGCCCCACAAGGGCATGGACCAGGTGGCTTGTCCACCTCTGTGCCCCCGGGACCAGCCCAGGTGGGTCAGGTACTCTGTAGTTGTCAGTATTGATGACTGATTGATTGAGTAATTGAGTAGATGAGTATAGGACACAGGCCTTGACAATGAAATCAGAGAACAGCCATATTTGGATAACCAACAAGGAAGATTCAGCCCCTTAGGGATGGAGAAAGGATTTGACCATCTAGGGGCTTCGCCACATACATATTTTAAGAATGACAAACTTTCAGAGGAACCCGGCCTCTTCTGAACCAGGCCATGGGAATTCTTAGTGCAGAATGTTGTCCAAATAAAGCCTAACCCATGTTTATAATTTCCCTTTTCAGCTCTCATCCCCTGTGATTAAAAAACAAATCAGTGAAGGGTGTGCTCGCCGTTCTGAGTTCCTCCCAGAGTCACTGGGCTCAGGAGGAACTTGGTGCTGGCAGCCCCGGGGCAGAATCCTCGAGCAGATGAAGGAGTCATTCATGCCTCTTGGCTGCGCTGGACCATCTTAGGAAGGAGGCAACTTGGTGTTGGGCAGCGGTTAGTAGGTAGGGGAGGTAGGGCAAGGAGTAATTGCACGCAGGGTCCGAGTTTGTGGCACTCATACTGCAGCATCGAGGCAGCTGCCAGGACAGGCGGGTGGCACGCCCTTTCCCACCCAGGTGTCTGGGTGCCCCTGATGCTTGTAGTGCTGTGTTGAGAAGGATTCTGAAGCTGAATCTGGGCTTAGTGGGAAGAGTAGTCCGAGTCATTAATAATGTCTGCCACGGGACTGGGGAGGTGAGAGGGATGCTTCATTTGTTACTTCTTGGCTAGAAATGGATGGTGACACCAAGCAGTGAAGGCTAGTGCATATCTGGCTGAGGAATTCGGACTTGATCATGGATACCAAGTGTGTTAAGCTTAGTTTCTCCATTTTGAAAAGAGTACTACAGGGGCTTCCCTGGTGGTGCAGTGGTTGAGAGTCCGCCGGCCGATGCAGGGGACACGTGTTCGTGCCCCGGTCTGGGAAGATCCCACATGCCGCGGAGCGGCTGGGCCCGTGAGCCATGGCCACTGAGCCTGCGCGTCCAGAGCTCGTGCTCCGCAGCAGGAGAGGCCACAACAGTGAGAGGCCCGCGTACCGCCCAAAAAAAAAAAAAAAAAAAGAGTACTACAACCAGGGGCTTCCCTGGTGGCGCAGTGGTTAAGAATCCGCCTGCCAATGCAGGGGACACAGGTTCGAGCCCTGATCTGGGAAGATCCCACACGCCGTGGAGCAAGTAGGCCCATGTGCCACAACTACTGAGCCAGTGCTCTAGAGCCCACGAGCCACAACTACTGAGCCCGTGCGCCACAATTACTGAAGCCCACATGCCCTAGAGCCCGTGCTCTGCAACAAGAGAAGCCACCGCAATGAGAAGCCCACGCACCACAACGAAGAGTAGCCCCCACTCACTGCAACTAGAGAAAGCTTGTGTGCAGCAATGAAGACCCAACGCAGCCAAAAGTAAAAAAGTAAAAAATAAAGAGTACTACGTCCAGAAAATTTCTGGGTAGATATTGAGGATTTCTTGGAAAAGGCAAGACTTGGGTTGAGCTTTAAGAGATGAGTATGATGCAAAGAAGCAGAACAGAGGGAGGTGGGTGTTTCGGATACACCCAGCATCTGCCTGGAAGCCCTCTGAGACAGAAGGAAGCGGTCCCGGGATGGGTAGATAGGTGTCTGACAGAGCCAGGCTGGTGAGGAGACCTGGGCTGGTGGACAGAGCGGCCTGGCACAACGAAGCATCTCACTTGTTTATCCCATCTATTGCAAGACAAACCATCTTAGTTCTTTCCAGTAATATCTTCCAACGTCACAGACTCAAGGCAGTTATAATAAGCCACTGAGAGCAGAAATTTGATTTTCACGGAGCACAGGACAAGAAGAGGAAGTTGAGTTAGATATTCAGAGACTCTTTAGCCCTGGAAAAGGATGGAGAGAGAAATATGTGCTACAAAAGATGGAGGGAGGGGGTTAAGGTTTAGCGAGCTGCCCCTCAGGGCCTGGCTCACCGCATCTTCATTTGCTCCAGCCCTCGACCTGCAGAGAGAGGGTCCCATTTCCTTTCTCGAAGTGGAAATCATGGCTCAGCATGTTTACACAACTTGCCCAGGGTCACACAGCTAAGTCAGCAGAATCAGAACTGCTCAGTGTGTCTCCGAAGCCAAAGTCTCTCCGCTGCCCACAGTGCTGCGCTGTCTTCCCTTGAGGCTTCCTGGAGAGCTTGAAGGAGGGTAACGGTCGCCTGTCTGGCACGGTCTGAGGGCAGGACGGGCTAAGCCAGGTCTCCTGTTCCCGTGGGCCAGGCCATGTGTGCGGGCCTCAGCACGGGTGGTCTCCTATGGTCCCTAGAGCCACGTCACGAGCCGTCCACAGCTCCTAGCCTCACTCTGGTCCAAGCCTCCATCACCCCTTGTATGGACAAAATTGGGTCTTCCTGCTTCCACTCGGTCACCATCCTCGAATCTGCCCCCAACGCTAATGGCCCAGCAACATGGGCTGTCCGAGAGGCCTCTGTAAGAGCCTGCCTCATTGTCTCCCTCAACCCCCCACCTAAATGTAGAAACCTTCAGTACTTTGTTCTCAGGATGCAGCCCCGCCTCCCTAACCTTGTCTCCAAGGCAGGACTTGCCCAACCCCAGGGCTGCGGCTCCAGCCACGCTGGTCTCTCGCACCCTCACACACAAGCCCCTTCCAGCCCCGGCCCCCCCTGCCTGCTACTCCGTTCACCAGGCCCCACTGCCAACCCCACCTACGTCCACGTGGGGTTAATTCTCACTCTTCAGTTCAGGTCAGAATCCCGATGTTCTCTCTCATACCACCTTCCGCCACTTTCTAGAGTTTTCCATAATTGTACCTAAACATCCATTCAAGCGCATGCTTGTTTCCTGTCTGATTAGCCACTGTGTGAAGGGCCAGGAGGACAGGGACTTTCTCTGCCTTGTTCAGCTCTGGGTCCATGATGCCTTGAACAGTGTGGTCCCGACATGCAATAGATGCTTGGTACATACTGTGAATGAATGAATGGGTGAATAAATGAATACAAGAATGGGTAAACATCAAACAACACAGCCACATGCCTCGTCTCTGGCGTCCCACCTCTGCCTCTGTTAGAATATGCTGAAAACCTCCGTCATGTCTGTGACCCACTTCCCGGTCCATAGCGCATTCCTAGGAGACAGGAGTTAAGCCTTATTCATCTCAGCATCCACAGTACTCAGAATCTAGAATGAAGTCAGCCTCAGGACACGCAGTGTCATCCCCTTCCACTTCTGCTAACCAGCGTGTCCCTCTGAGCCCTTTCTGACCTCATTTCTAAAAGGAAGATCTGTAACATGATTCTTCTGATCCCATCACAGCTAGGACTGATATGCTAGGATTTTGTAATCACAAGCACTCGTTGTCTTTAGCAAAAAAATTAATTTGGGAAATCCCTTCCGGCTTCCTACTGTGCCCATCAAGACGGGGATTTTGTGTGCCCTTGAAGAATCAGACTATAAATACAGCTGCCTCAGGCTGCCCGGGAACAGGGAGGCCTACTTGCTCACTTTGGTGAACACAAGATGCAGCTCATTGCTCTTGAGCTGGTCAGGGAATCTGAAGCTAATTGGATTGGATCAGTAAACAGGCAGCCAGTTTTCAAACTGAGCACAGCTTTCCTGTAATTGCCAGGAGCTAAAGGTCACCTGCCAGCCTATGAGCCACACAAACGATGGAATCATGACAAATCTGATCCTTCTAATGCTGATTAGAGCTTGGCTTCTCTGATAGTAGTAAAACTTTATTCCTTTTTGCTAATCTCAGAAGAAACCAGAGGGAATTAATCACGAGGTGAGCGTGGTAAAGCCAGACTCTTTGCAGAGTTCTGCGTACATCTGAACACACTTGATTCCCAAGGTGGGTCTTTTGGAGAGCCTCATCTTAGCCTGTGTTCCAAACTGGTGCTCACAGAGTAAGTCCCATCACCACTCAATCCCACCCCATTGGAAGGCAGGACCACTCACTTCTCTGCCCCTGACTGGGCAGAAAAAGCATGATGTTTAGAATTGGGTGGCTGAAATTGAATTCTCTGCAAGTAACGTCCTAATTCTAGAAGAGTCAGCATTTGGGAGCCTCTAAGCCTCAGTTTCCAAATCTGTAAAATAGCCGTGATAGCGACCTCTGCCAGGGTTTCTCAAAGCACGGAACCCAGGATGCTTTTTGGTTGGTTGTGGATAAGCACGCTCTTATGTTAGCATTTATGCATATGTTTCAATATCTAGTAGATTCCATGCATATCATACATAAGGCTGTGGTCCTCAACCCTGGCCATACCTTACAACTGCCCAGAGAGGTTTTAAAATGCTCCAGCTCAGAGGGGCCTTGCTTTGGGTTTTATATAACACTCCCCAAGGGGCATTAATGAACAGCCAGGGTGAGAACCACTGTCTTAGGGCAAAGCTGTGTACAAAATATAAATAACTCTGCTTAAAGTAACACATCATCAAGGCAGCCAGCTAAAGGCTGAAGTTTGGGAAACATTCAAAAGCTGATGATTTGCTTGAAGGCTGCACATCAGGATCATTCAAGATGGGGTGGGGTGAAGTGGGGTGGGTGCTCGTTAAATTTCAGATGCCCCGCCCCAACCCTGATCCATTAAATCAGAATCCCAAGGGGCAGGCTTGGAAAAATCCCTGTTCTCAGCAGCCAACCTGACCCTGGTTCTGGTCCTTCAGAGGGCACTTAGGAACCATTCATTTTATAAAGGTCAAGGCCACGTTCAGGAAGAAGGGAGATGCTCCACGGTCTGCCAAATAGCAGAGCAGGGAGCATGCTGGCCAGCCGATGCCAGCCAATCACGCTTTGACTTCTGGGAGGTGTTGAGCCAATGTCCACCCCAGGGCAGTGAGGGGCACAGAGGCTGCAGTTCTGGGTGCACTGAGGGGCTTTCTGGGGAAACTCTGTGCTAAATGCAGGAGGTAAGGCTTCTCTGAACAAGTCCAACCCGAGTCCCTAGCACAGGAGGGAGACAGAGAAGCAGCACGAATGCCCAATGCAGGAGCATATGGTTCAAGGGTGCATTTGGCAGGAGTGTTTCCTGGGTGGAAACCTGCAGGATGGTGAGTAACTTTCCACATCTAGTCCCTCAATATTTGCTGCCCAGAAGACACAGGTGTGAACATCTGGAGAATTCCATACCTACGTACTCCCTGCTGTGCCCACAGCCTGGTCCCAGGAAGTGCTTGGAGAGGTTGACTGAGGAGGGACACCTCTGCACCAGGGTGACACCCTCGGCAAAAGGCTACACACAAAGGCAGCAGAACACACAATTCTGCTCTTTGACGGCAGGCAGGCCACTTCATCTCTCTGTGTCTCTGCGTGTTCATCAAAAAATGGATTCTTGCAGGACGATCGGGGGGATGAAATGCAAATTTATTTGAGGGTCTAGCACAGGGTAAGCTCCTAATAATAACAAGCCATTGCTTGTCAAAGGACAAATGTAGTACGTATTGATTTCCATCTTTGCTTGGGTTCCAAACTCCAGCTTAGCTACAGAGCCCAGCCTATTCATTTCAGCAGCTCTCTTCAATACCTTTCAAAGGATCCTTTCAAGTCGATTCAGCCCCATGTACTCTGGCTTGAGAACTCTCCAGGAAGTGGTGGTCTTTCTTAGCTGGAAGGAAGCTATGTTGGAGGGGAGGTTGGAGCCCGTAATGGGGGCCGGGAGTGACCTCTGTTCCTTCTAGCATCTTCTCTGAGTACCATCCAGTACAAGAACCCCACAGGGCTGGGAGGGTGGTGGCCTGTGACTTTATTCCAGCCTTGGAGCTGATGTCTGCTCAGGCTATTTCATAGCTTGCTGAAAACAGATGAGATAATGTCAATTAAGTAGTAACCAGAATGTATAATATTTTAATTGAATATAGCCATTTACATACACACTTATTGATTGATTGACTATGATGACTTTGCAGACTGAGCATGCAGAGAGTGGTTGGGAGCATTAAAGCCTTGCGGACATGGGGGAAATAGTGGGGAGGGGCCTGGGCTGTGAGCCAGGAAGCCTGGTTTAGTTGTGACTCAATTATAACTCACTTTGTGGCCTTGATTACCTCTCTGTCCTTCAGTCTTTCATGGTGAGTGTAAGGTGTGAGTCCATCCACCCCACAAAATTCTGGGGAAGATTATCTCTGCTAATAAACATGAAAAAGTTTTGTAAGTTGCAATGATTTATAAAAATGTTATTTATCCCAGTTATTTAATTTGCATTACCTCATCTTGTTCTTGTTTTCTAGAAAAATGTGTGAAACAGGCTCGGGGGTAACATCTTTAAGTTCAGAAGGTCCAGGAGACACACTCTCACATCATCAACTTTCCCTTTGCTTGAAGGGGTCCTTTCCAGACGCCTGGCCACATTCCTGTAAAGATAACTCCTGTGGGGAGTCAGGAGTCCAGACACTCAGAGTGAACCTGAGTCATCAGTGGCTTCAAACCGTCTCTAGCCCAAGCATCTGTTACAGTTATGTCCCCTCTTCCGTTTTATTCCTTATTACCTTAGTCTTGTTTTATCCGTTTTATTTTCGTGTCGGTACCCTGAGATCTTCCCGGAATTAGGAGGCTCATAACCATTAAATATGTCAGCGGGAGGAATGCACAAGCCTTGGAGGTGTGGCAGGTTGAACCGTGTCTCCCAAAAGAGATGCTGAAGTCCTAACCCTGAGTATCTCAGAATGTGAACTTAATTTGGAAATAGGGTCATTGCAGATGGAATTAGTTTAGATAAAGTCACACTGGAGTAGGGTGGGCCCTAATCCAAGATGACTGACGTCTTTACAAGAAGGGGACATACATGGAGAAGGCCAGGTGAGTATGGAGACAGAGTCAAGTTGTTTGGCTATAAGCCAAGGATGGCGAGCGACACCAGCAGGTGAGAGAAAGGCACAGGACAGATGCTCCCTGGATCCTTCAAGAGAGAACGGCCTTGCCCTGCTGACACCTTGGTCTCAGACTTCTAGCCTCTAGAAGTGTGAGAGGACACATGTCTGTGGTTTTAAGCCACCCAGTTTGTTGTGCTTTGTCACGCAGCCCTAGGACATGAATGCAGATGGGGCTGCGAGGACTCTGATTTCCAGCCTTGCCTCGGCTATACATCCTCGGGCAAGTCTCTGGACGCCACGCTTCCTGTCTGCAAAAAGAGGGGGTTGTGTTGGATCAGCATTTGCCAATTTTGCCGATAATTAGAATTACCTGGGGCACATTGAATGATAGTTTATTAGACCTCCCCATTGGGTTTTCAGAATCAGTGGGTCTGGGTGGGGGCCAGAAATCTGTTTTTAAGGAACTCTGCAGGTGGTGGCAGTGACCGACGTCATGCTGTCGCTGCCCTCTCTGGTGTTCTAGGTTTTTTCAGAGTCAGGCTTTGCCCCTTGACTCCACACACTATGCAAGCCTACCCTGGATGGTGCATGCTGGAATCCATGCCCGTACACCCAGATTGCAAACCCAAGAGGGCAGATCCATGTCTGTGTCTCCAGCATGTTGTCTGGAAGATGGCTAGTGCTTAGGAATCAGGCATCGAACAAAGGGATAAATCATCTTTACATACAAACGTCCTGCTCTAGGACATGTGATCAAAGACCTTGCAAGCCCTCAAATGCGCCTCTCTTCCTCCAGGCTGGCCCGGCCCCTCCATGCTCTTTTGGAGGAATAAATGATGCAGACACAGTTCTAAGACACTTGGTCCTATGAAGTGGGTTCTGTGACTCTTGTCTTTTACAGATGGGGAAGAAACTGGGTCTCACAGAGGTTAAGTGACTTGCCAATGTCACAGAGCCAGTGGTGGAGCTGGGGTTTGAAGCTGGTTAGTGGTCTAGCATCAGCATCTTAATCTCTCCATCGCTCACCATCCCACTACTCAAAGCAAATCCCTTGCCAGCAGGACCCAGTCCAAGCAACTGGGTTCATCCCATCTTCCTGTCTCACCAGCCTCTCTGGAAAGATCTCCCGTCACTCTCCCCACCCCCTCAGTCTACACTCCGGTAGCTACTCGCCATTTTGGCCCTTCTCCCTCAGCTGTCCTTCTGCTAGAAATCTCTTTTCCTTCCCACCCAGAGAGCTTTTCCCTCTGGGCTGCGGGGATAGTTAGCCCCTTGTGTCTTTGACGATTGTAACACACAGCCCAGTGTTCCAGGTGGCTCAACCTCTCCCTTCCTTCAAGTCTTTGCTCAGGTGTCAGCTTTGCAGGGATGCCTTCCAGAAACATCTTTTAAAAATTTGCTATCTCCTTATCCCCACCACCCTACACTCCCATCTCCCTCCTTTAATGATTTTTTTTCCCATGGCATCTCTCACTTTCTAATATACTGCATCATCTACTTATGCGTTTTATTTACGATCTCTCTCCCTCCCTGAATGTCAGCTCCACGAGGACAGGAATTTTTGCTGTGTTTTTTCATTGCTCCATCCCAGCACCTGGAACAGTGCCTGGACCACAGTGCACATACGGCGCATATCTGCTGGATGGATGGACAGACGGACCGTTTCCACACTGTTACACTTCTCTGCTGTGCATCTGTCTCCCTCCTATGAGTGCCAGCTCCTTCCAGGAGGGACTTTATCTGATTCATTTCTGTATCCCTGCCTCTTAGTAAGTCCCAGGGAAACCTTTGTTGAATAAATGACCAAGTAAGTGAATGAATGAATGAATGAATGGACCGAGGGGGTTTCTTTCCCAGAGGGGAGCTTGCTTGGCAACACGCAGCGAATAGGTGTCCATGTGTAGCTTCACCTGTGGCCGCTCCTCAGGGAATGAGCCCCCTGCACTGCTGCTGGGACGTTTATATCCCCAGGAGCAGGGTCAGGGCTGTAAAAGTTGGACAGAGTCCGCAGGCCTGGGCCCAACAGTGACATCAGCTGGTGTCGGCCTTGATTCTGCCCCTCCCTTGCTCTGCCCCTTTGCCCCTCCCCAGAGGAAACACTTGGCTTCTCCTGACCTCCTCCAGACCTCACCAGGCTGGAAAGGTGCGGCTGGCAGCTGGGGCTCCAACGTCAAGGGGATTTCAGACTCTGTATGCATCTGCCTGGGAGGACCTTCCTGTAATCTTAACCTTCAGGGTGAGAGCCAGTGGAAGAGACAGGCTCAGTGGTCCACTGAGCGCACAATTCAGAGAAACCCAAGGATTCTGTTCACCTTTCCCC
>NW_006778171.1:716932-720079 GCF_000442215.2 Lipotes vexillifer | reverse complement strand
CTCTCCCCCCCCCCCCCCGCCCCGTTTATGCTTCCATGAAAGCTAACTCATCTGCTTAACTCATTTTTTCTTTCAAGGAAACAAAATGCTTTGCTCCATCCGTTTACCTATTCATTCTTTTAAATAGCATATTGATTTCCTTCCATTCTTTCTTCTGCTAATTAATTCATTAGCTAATTCATTGTGAAGAATGTTTATTCACTACTTTCGGAACACTGTCCTAGGTACTGGACACAGCAGAGGATGTGACAGGCTGGCAGGGCTAGGGTTTCAGGAGGAAACAGAATCCACCCCAGATGGTGAAGGGAGGACTTACAGAGGCCTGGGCAAAGGGAAAGAAACAAACAAGGGACAGCAGGGAGCCGTCAGCCCAAGTGCGAGGGCAGGGAGGGAGCAGTGTTTGCGGAGCTGGTTGAGAGCCTTGGAGGGTGGGCCGCCTGGGCCAGCTGGAGTTGAGGCGGATGTAGCTGTTACCAGGGCCACTGAACAGAGCAGGGGGGAGGGAAGAAGCGCCCCCAACTCCTTCTCTTCACACCCCTCATCTACTGCTGGGCCGGCAGCCAGTTGCAAGAGGGCAGGCCAGCCAGGGCAGGCGCAGGGCAGAGCAGGTGGAGGACCAGAGCTGGGAGGCGAGGAGCGGCCAGCACAGAAAACCAAATCCCAGCTCTCTGGGCTACAGTTTCCTATTGGAGGACCCGAATCAACAAACAGGTAACTATTCTCCAGGTGGTGACAGGCGCCATTCCAAAAGTAAAGGGGTAGGGTAGACGCAAAGGAGGGGTTGATTATGTGGGCTGCATTTAGTATCAGGAGGTCAGGGGTCCTCTCCAGTGGGTCCTATTTGAGTGGAGACCAGAGGGAAGTGAGCAGGGAGCCCTTTGGGAATCTGAGGCAGGGTGTTCTCGGCAGAAGAACAGCAGGTACCAAAGGTCCTGAGACAAGCGTGTACTAGACTTGCTTGAGGACACCAAGGGGTCCAGCTGGCCAGAGTGGAGGGGAAGGGGGAAGAGAGGGTGGGGACAGGGGTTGGGTATGAGTCGGTGAGGGTCAGAGCCTGTGTGCTGCGGTCCAGGAGCCACACGCCTGGAGTCGAGTTCCCCGGTAAATGCGACCCGTGTCCCAACCAAGGACACCCGAGAATCACCAACACCAGGTAGAAAGATTAGCAAAGGATTTATACAAGTATAGAAGCTTACACAAACTGTCCGGACAGGGTCCCACTCGGAGAGAAGTGAGTGAGCCCCCGACTAACAGTCGGGCGAGGCTTTTATACCCTTCACAGGGCGGGAAGTCCCCAAGGCAGTGGGGGGGGGGGGATCTGTTTAATTTTGAATCAGCCAATCAGGAACCCGGTTCTTCCTGCCCCAAGCAAGCAAGCAAGTTTCTTACAGAAGCCAAAATGTGCTGTTAGCCCTGAAGCTGTTCTTCCGTTTCTTTTGTCACATGTGGACCTTGCTAAGAGCTGAGGACATAACCCTGAGAGGGTCGGGAGATGATGAAGAGAAGTGGTCAGATCCTGGGTAGATCTCAGGGGCGAGGTGCGGCGTGGACCGCAGGTAGAACAGTGATGCCATTTACCTGGAAGGGAAGACTGTAGGGGAGCAGGTTCTGACATAGTGAGTTTTGAGACTCGGATTATTCATCCAAGTGGAGGGGGTAACTGAGTGCAGCCCAGGGGGACCGCTCTGGCCTCAGGCACATGACTGTCTACAAGTCCTTGCTCTGCCAGGAACTGACCCAGCCACTTGCCAGCTTCATTCCATTTGGTATCCGAGTGACGATGTGCTCTGGATGAGACACAGGTCTGGGCTGGTGACGTAAAACGTGGGAATGTAAAATGAGTCCAAGCTCGCTCTGCCTGCGGCACGGCAGACCAAAAAATGGGAGACGAGGTGTGTCAGGGAGCAGATGTGTTAATTTCTTCTTTCTTGTAGCCATCCACAGGTGAACAAAGGGGTTTACTGTTCAGGCAGAGGGGCAGGGTTCCCGGAGGCAGGTCACTGTGTATAGACAGTATCCTTGTAGTGAACAAAAGCAGTGGAAAACAAAGGTTAAAGTAAAAGAAACAGGTCCAACATGTAGTCAGATTTGGCGCTTCCCTGTTGCAGGACTCCCCAGTGCAGAGATGGGATCAGAGCCACCCAGGGGACCAGGGGGCAAGTGCAGAAAGAAGAGATCGAGGAGAAAGGGAGCCCCCAGAAGAACATGGAGGGGCCAGTGAGGCGGGAACAGCCCAGCAAGCTCAGGGAAGGGGCTCGGGTGAGCCTCCAGGTCTCAGCAGGATCTGAGCTGACCATGTCTGGTCCACAGCCTTTCTTTGACATCTAATCCGGACCCTCTGAATTTTATGAAAGATTAATAGAGATGTTAAAAACTAGGTACAATTTATGAGTCTCTGCTAGGTGCTGAGTATCATGTCCACACATGGCTACTGATCCCCACACATGTTATTATGGGACATGCTGTTTACGATACAGGTAAGGAAGCTGAGCTCAGAGAAGGTAGCTGAGTTGCTTAAGGTCACACAGCTGGTGGGCGGCAGAGTCAGGGTTTGAAGCTGGGTCACTATGGATGCCAAAGCCCTGATCTGCCAACTCAGACCAAACTGATGAGTAGGGAGGAGGGTCTGAATTTAGAACATTCCATTCCACCATTTTTTTTTTTAAACAGGTTGAAATTTTTAATTTATTTCAAAATGGTAACTAAGTCGAGGCATGTTGGCTGGAAGATGGGACAAGAAAGTTTGTAGAAGGACTCAGAAGGAAGAGTGATCAGCTTCACCAAAGCTGCTGGGAGGTTACAGGGAATTGACTACTGACCTTGGATGATTGACAGGTGTGGTGGGTCAAAAACCCCATGGGCACGAGCTGAGGAGAGAAATGAAAATGACACAGAGTTCCTGTAACAAGACCAAGGAAACAGGTGGGAGTGGGAGATCATGGGGTCAAGGGGAGGTTTTTGTTTTTAATTGAGGTGAAATTCACTTAACATAAAATTAACCATTTTAAAGTGAACAATTCAGGGACTTCTCTGGTGGTCCAGTGGTTAGGAATCTGGGCTTCCACTGCAGGGGGCTCTGTTTTGATCCCTGGTCCAGGAACTAAGATCCCGCATGCCGCACGGTGCCAAAAAAAAAAAAAAAAAAAA
>NW_006778171.1:685487-716625 GCF_000442215.2 Lipotes vexillifer | reverse complement strand
AAAAAAAAAAAAAAAAAAAAAAAAGTGAACAGTTAGTGGCATTTAGTACATTCACAATATTGTGCAACCACCACATCTGTCTAGATCCAAAACATTTTCAAAACATTTCCAAAAAGCAACCCCTTGACCCATTAATAGCTGCTCCCCAATCGCCTCCTCCCCTGGCCCCAGGGAACTACTAATCTGCTTTCAGCCTCTGTAGATTTGCCTCTTCTGGACATTTCATTTAAATGGAATCATACAACAGTTGACCTTCCAAATCTAGCTTTTTTTTCACTTAGCAGGAGGGTTTCAATTTTCTACATTGTAAAACATGTCAGAACTTCATTTCTTTCTTTGGCTGAATAACATTCCATTGTATGGAGAGACCACAATTGCTTATCTTTTCATTTGTTGATGGATATTTGGGCTGTTTGCACCTTTTAGCCATTGTGAATAGCACTGCTATGAGCTTTCATGTACAAGTTTTTGTATGAACACCTGTTTTCAATTTTCTTGGGTATAGACCTAGGTTTGGAATGGCTGGGTCATATGGTAATTCTACGTTTATTTTTTGAGAAAACATCAAACTATTTTCCACCATGGCTGAACCGGTTTACATCCTCACTAGCAATGTACAAGGGCTCCAATCTCTCCACATGCTTGCCAACAGTTAGTTTTGTTTTTGTTTTTTTAATTGGTGACATTAAGACGTTTTTGTACAGAGTCTGGGATGACCTAAGAGGGAGGGAGAAATGGATGCTATTGAAATGAGATAATTGCTGGAAGGAAGGAAATTTTTCAGAAGGTGAGAGGGATGCGCCCATAAGCCCCACAAATGGGAGGTGCTCCCAAGTGAGAAGTCTGTCTGGATGCTGGGCTGCCGAAAAAGAAAGAAGAGAAAGGTGTCTTACATCAAGGTCTCACCCTGACGGTCTTGTTCTCTCTGGTGAGGGCCTTGCCCACACAGCAGCAGTGAATGGGTGTCAGGGCAGACAGAGCAGGTGGTCTCGCTTTAAAAGTGTCAGTTCTCATCCACAAGGTGTGGTGCTTTGGGCAAGTGGGGTGACCTCTGAAACCCCAGCAGGCTCAGCCGTAGAATGGAGATAACAAGAGCTCAGGGGCTGTTCTTCGAATTAGATGAGGCTATGCCTAACCAGTGCCCAGAACATAGTAGGTGCTCACTAAAAGTAGGTCCCTTCCAGTGGCTCATCCTTCTGATTAGACTGTGAATTTCCTCACAGGTTTTCCCTTCTTTGCAGCCGTCTCAGCATCTAGCACTGTATTGGCCTCACAGTAGGAGCTCTGTAGACATTTGTAAAAGAATAAATAAAGGAACAGAATAAAAATAATGAGCGATAAAGAGATTTCTCAACAGTAACTGCAATAGCAAATATTTACCTGGAGCTTGCTACATTGCAGGCCATTTCAAAGGTATATACCCCGGAGTGATTAGTGGGAATGTAAACTGGTTTAGCCACTGTGGAAAATAGTTTGGTGTTTCTCAAGAAATAAAGACAGAATTACCATTTGATACAGCAGTTCCATTCCTAGGTATATACCCTTGCATCTCATTTGATCTGTACGTGACCTTGAGATGATTATTCCCTTATCCCCACTTTGCAGAGAGGTGGCTTGTCCCACAAGACATGCTGGGGAGCAGCAGTTGGGATTTGAGGTCTGACATCAAATCTCAGGCTCTGTCATCATCTTATACTTTTTATCTAGATGCTGCTAAACCAATGGTTGAATTGTCCTGGCACCTGAGAATGATTTATTACAGCAAAAAAGATGTCAAGAGAGAGTTTGGGTGACTGCTTGGGGAAAGGAGGGGTGGGCACCAGCTGGGTAGTTGTGGAAGGTTTGAAAAGCCTGGGAAAGCAATCCCCTCACTCCACAGCCTTTTCTTGGTGTGTCTGCCTGTCCTAAAGTACAACTGAAGCCACCCAGGCACAGAAATGTCATCCTTCTAGCATGCGGGCTGTGCAGGCATCAGAGGTCAGTTGATAAAGACACCCTGAGTAGGTGTCTTCCAGGGATCAGGTGATTTCCTCCTGCTCTCCAGCCCTCCTTTGTCAACAACAAGGCACTGGGGAAATGGGATTAGCCATGAGGAGGTTGCCCGGTTGCTTCCAATCGATGCCAAGGGAATTGGATGGGCTTTTCCAGGCTCCCAAGACAGCACTGTCTCCCAGGGCCTGAATTCATGCCTGAGCCAGGCGCAGGGTTCCTTTCCCGAGGTGGGTGAGACTCCTGGGCACCCATCTCTCTGTGCTTCACCCCAAAACCATGCATCACTTCCCACGCCCTCACCTCTCCCTGTGAGCTGCTCAGAAGGAGGCTGTTGATGCCCAGCCGCCCAGCAACGCTCTTAACCCCTCACCTCTCTCCCTCACATATCTCTGCCACTCCGGCCCTCCATCTATCTCCTGGTGCTGAAAAAGAGTAGGATTAGCACACCTGCATCACCTTTGAGCTAGAGAGAGGTCAGGAGGACAGCATGCGTTCATAAAATAACAGCAATGGCCGTGACCATGGGAGCAGCGCTTCCCAAGTGACGGCTCTTGTGTATTTCAGCACGGGCTGATTTTACTCCTCCATCGACAAAGCAGCAAGAGTTGACCCCTCATCCTGCTCCTCTGGGCTTCAGACTCGATCAACCTGCATTCCTTTGTGTTTTGCTTTACAACTCTTGCGTGTCATTTTACTGACCTTTGTCACAGCTGCCCAGGCAGGTTGGTCCTGACACCCTAGGGCAGTCAGCAGTGACTTCACCAGGGTACCTCTGCCTTGGACTCCGAGGCCAGAACTTGCTGACCCACAGCTGGGCACGTTTTTAATAAGCTGAGCTAGCCATCAGTAGCTCTATGTTAATCATTGATCGCTTGCCATCACAGAATGTTTACGGTAGCCGCTGAATGCCTTTAAGTCATTCATGCCGCTCTCTTTCACAATTTCCCAGGCTTATATCCGATTCTACTGGGAGCCGTTCTATTCATGAAGCATCTTCTGTTTGCTCTGTAGACGGGGAACGGGCTGAGGAAGCTCCAGGAAACAGGTAAGTCAGGCTCGCAGGTTTGGATTGGCTTTGGAGACCATTTCAGGAATTACCAAGACTTACAGAGCAGCTTGGGCAAGAGATTTAAAAACTGAGGGATATGAAAATCAACAAGGTGAAGATGAAGTGAGAAATGCACTTGGAGTGCTTGGCGTGGTGTCTGACACATGTTTATATAAAAAACGAACTTGATTATGGTGTGGTCATTATTCCAAAGGCAGCTAATACTCCCTCGTCCCTTCCCCTTCCTCTTTCCCGCCCCGCCCCTTCTTCCTAGCTGCCCTATTTTCCACATTCCTTTAGGTTAGCTTTAGCTCCATGCCAAAGTCAGCAGAGAATTAACCCTGAAAATTAAGAATAAAGTCACTGGGAAGTGTTAGGCAGAGAACTGGGGCCAGGGCATGTGTGGCATTTTCTGCTCAGAGCTGTCAACCAGTGACTTGTTGGGCCCACAGGGCTTTGTCAGCAGGGCCACATCTTGGGGTGGACAGGACAGAAGGCCACGACTCCAGACAGTTCAGGGAGGTGGCTGCCGTCCGCAGGAGCCGCTTTGGGAGAAGACATCCGCCTTCGCCGTCTGCTGACATTTTGTGCTGCGCTGATGCAGGTGGGTGCCTTTTCTTCACTTGCACCCTTACTCTCAGTGCAGGCTCATGAGCACGGGACTGACTTCAAGGGGTCTGGGCTCAGATCCCACCTCTGTGGTGGGTTGGGTGGAAGAAGATTCTCTCCAAGCCCAACTTGCTTTGCCTCTAATGTGGCCAGTCAAAGCATCCAACACACGGTGCCCCTGAAGGTTTTATTATAAGGAGCAGCAGTAGTACAGGAGAGGTGATTTTCTAAACATTTAACCCTAGGTACAGCCTAAGTGGGCCCAATCGAATTGTCAGGATCAGAGCCCTGCTGCCTGTAGCTGCTGGATTGTGGCAGGTGGGCCCCCGGGGCCTCAGCACGTGGCTCTTCACCAATGGGAACAGCAGCAATTCGACCTTCTAGGCCACAACGATGGGCACTGGCAGGGTGTTAGACTTGAGTAGCAGCAATATTAGTATTGTTACCGCAGATTCAAAAGACAGGAGCTAGCATTTTTTGGAACCCCGTGCACTGGGCTTATATTTATGTTATGTTATCGATATTATTCTATTTAAGCCTAGAGGATTATTTTGAGGCAGTTTAATGTTCTCTAGTCTAACACCAAGTGGGTCCCCCTCCTTTTTCCTCTGAACCCGTTCTAAGACACTGTTCGTTCCATGAGATCTCCCAGGAGCCTGTGGTGATGCCGACGGCTCGTGATCCTTTAGCATTTACTACGTGGTTCACATACGCTGGCTCATTTAATCCTCACGAGAGCCCTACGAGGCAGGTCCTATTATTATTCCCTACTTGACATAAAGAAACAGAGGTACAGAGAGGTTAAGTAACTTTCCCCAAGGCACACAGCTAGCGAGCTATAGAGCTGGGATTTGAACCCATGACTCCATGCTGCCTCGGGTACGAGCCATCTGCACTTGGCCTTGCACTGCACAGCCGGCAGCTTCCCCCTGTGACGTGATGTCCTGGGGACGTGGCGTCATTCTCAGCTCCGTGGTGGCCTCTGCATGGGAGGCACACAGTTTCAGGCTTCTGCTGCACACAGCGACCCTGGGCAGTGGGTCCTTATGGGCTTAGCAACCCTCTCTCACCAGGGAGTAGAAGGTCAGAGCTGGCTTTGACCCCAAAGGAAGCACAACCCACACCCCACACACACAGCCTCCTGTGTGTTTCTCCTTTGCAACATGTTTTCTGGGAAGAATGAACAAATACCTCTGCATCCTTGGCCTCAGGCACAGGTCACCTCTCTCAGTGTAGAATATTTATTCAACCTCTCGTGTTGGGTCTTCTGAGCGCACCGCTTCCGCCATCCTGCGCCCGTGCCCCCTCGCCCTAGTTGTACCCACGGGAGGATTTAACACAGGCTGTGATAAGTTAGTGCGCACTTGCTGCCTTCTCTTCTCCCACCCACGTCCGTTCTTACTCCTTCCTCCTCACCTGGGACCGTTCATCAGCTCGGACCATCAGTTCTAGGTGGTTCCAGCTTTGGACACATCCTCACAAAAGCCACCCTCTGATCACAGCTTGGATCGCGTCTTCTCTCAGTTGTTCTGCAATCTAAGCCCCCAGGGGGAGCTTCCATCCTCCCTTAACTGCCTCATCATGCCTGCCACTCACCCTCTGTCCCTCCCTCATGAACCCCCAGCGCTCCGAGACCCACATCTTCCTTCCCCAGGATCAAGCCGGGAATGGACCGTCCATACCCTCCTACAGCCTGACCAGGCTGGGTTTTTAAGGCTGCTCCCCAGAGGTCCCCGGTGGCACTTGCTAAGTTTCACAAACCTTCCTGCCCCTTCAGTTGGTTGCTTGGCCTTGTGCTTCCCTGAGAACATGGACACCATTGGACAGAAGTCTCCCATCTCCCCACTTCCAAACCTGCGTCCTGCCCATGCTTCACCCACGTTCCGTCCTCTGATTCCACACCCGCTGCCCACCCCCTTCTCTGCTGCTCCTCGAGGCCAAGGTTCTAGGAAGATCCATCTCCTCCTCCAGATGGTCCAGGCTCTCCCCAACCCCCCGACTTACACTTCCCTATGGCCTCCACGTGGCCACATGCCCTGGACACTCTTATGTCTTCTTCCTTGACCCCTGAGCCATATCCACACAGCTGACCACTCACATCCTCTTAAGGTTCTCCTGCCAGAGTTCACTCTCCCTGCTTCCTCCGACTCAGTCCCCTTTGCTGTCTTCTGTCCTCCATCTGCTCTTCCCTGGTCGGAGTTCCTTAGGAATCTTTTTCTACAGTCTGTCCCTGGGTGACTTATCTAATTCCATGGTGTTAATTGTCATTAATTTATCTCCAGCCCAGACCACTTCTTGAGCACCGCTCTTATTTCCAACTGCCAGAGTGACATTTGTACTTGGATGTCACACAAATGCCTCAGCCACACGCTTCCTAAAGAGAATTCTTTATTTCCTCCCATCCCCAAATCTGTTGCTTTCCGAGTCTTCTCCAGCTCCGTGAATGATGGTTGCCATTCCTTAGCCACCACAGATTTGCCAGGCATCTCCCCAGGCCTTTTATGTACATTGCCTCAGCTATCAATCATGACATGAGAGAACGATAACAGTCACCCATCGACTGATAAAGAAACAGACCCAGAGGTTAAGTGACTTGTCCTGCGTCACGGTGGCAAAACCAAGATTGGCAGGTTTCTGACCCCAGTATAGCTTTGCTCCTTCCACTCGGCTCGTGCCTTTTCAAATCAGACTCTTGCTTGATCGTTTGGAGACCATCTTCATCCTTGGGTACCTGCAGGACCACCGTGTCGCATAACTCCAGGGGGGACTCTGACAATGTCACCTGTGTAATTGGTGCTCGGTGACAGCCATTCACATAAACTAGAATGGGAATGCAGTCTCTGGAACTCAACAGGTGGTGGCCATGGAGACCGTCATTCTGGCTCCCTTGGTCCCATCCCATCTCATCTGATCTCATTCTGACTTCTCTCTTCCACCCCAGCCACCCATTCTGTTTACTATGCTCGTCTCAAGCCAGGCACTGTCAGACTCTGTGGGCACAGAGATGGAGCAGCTGTGATTCTGTAGTGTGAGGAGTGTATCAGGCAGGGTTCTCCAGAGAAACAGAACTGACAGGATGTATGTCTAGATAGATAGATAGATGGATAGATAGATAGATAGAGATATTGATAGAAGAATAAAGAGAGAAAGCTTTTAAGGATCGTGGGGTTGGCAAGCCCCAGACCCATATGGCAAGCCCACAGGCTAGAAATTCTGGCAAGAGTTGATGTTGCAGCCTTGGTCTCAAGTCTGGAAACTCAGGCAGGATTTCTATGTTGTCATCTTGATACTGAGTTCCTTCCTCTTCAGGCACCTTAGTCTTTGCTCTTAAGGCCTTCAGTTAATTGGATGAGGCTCACCCACATTATGGAGCGTCATCAACTTAGAGTCGACTGATGGTAAATGTGAGTCATACCTAAAAACTACCAGCAACATCTCGCCCGTCCTCTAAGCGTCCGACCACACAACTGGGCACCAGGGCTTTGATGAGCTGCTACATAAAATGAACGCTCAGGAGGAGGTCACGGTCACTAGCGAGGACACAGACAAGAGAAAAGTCAGCCGGTACAGTCTGGCTCCTGCGAGACTAATGTGATGAGCTAGGGGATGCACAGGACAAAGTGATTCAGATTTTCTAGAAGGAATAGATGGACAAGCAGAGTAGGTGAGCCTTGAAGGTGAGACAAGAACAGGAGGAGAGGCACTCCAGGCCAGGGGCCAGCCTAGGAAACAGCCAGAGTGGTCTGAACACGGAGGTCCAGTGCGTGGCGTGTCCCCGGGCGTATGCTGGAGGGAGAGAGGCAGGTCCCTCGGTGGAGGGCCTCGAATGTCATGCTCACGTGTGACCAACTGACATTCTGTCAGGCCAGCTCACGTGACTTCGGACCTCACAGCCTGTCATCCTATAAGCACTGTGTATTCTTCCACAATTGTAGTTTTTAAGTCTACTTGGCTCCTTGAGATCTTAAGGGCTTAATTCTTCAAAATAACTGTTTCATTTTAATTTGAAGAAATTCCAAAAGCTTGTTTTTCTAGTTCTAGAAGTGGTTGATTTTTGTTGGATCATTTCAGTGTAGAAACTTGCAAAACTGTAGGAAAACAAATCAGATTAAAAAATTGACTAAGATAACCACGGCCAAGTGGTAATTGTTATTATGCTGTGCTGCTTCTAGGAAGTCTGTTTTCTATGCACAGAAATATGCGTCCCCTGCTCATCTCTGCAGCCCATCTCCCGCTACTCCCCCATCCCGTGCTGGGCCAGGCCACTTACCTTCCATAAGCCCCATGAGCAGCCCATACGCTCTTCTTAAACTGCCTCCTCTCCCAGAATGTGTGCTCCATAAGCGGAGGGCAAAGTCTGTTGCTCAAGATCTCATCCCCATAACCTAGATACCAGGGGCTTAATAAATAATTTAATGTATGAACATTTTAGTTCACTTTTAATTTTAAATTAAAAAACACATGGACATAGTTTAAGTACATATATTGTTTAACAGTATGACTCTATCTATAAGTACACCTATTTTATTTTATTTATTTATTTTTTTTTTTGCTGCACTGGGTCTTCGTTGCTGCACACGGGCTTTCTCTAGTTGTGGCGAGCGGGGGCTGCTCTTCTTTGTGGTGTGGGGGCTTCTCATTGTGGTGCCTTCTCTTGTTGCAGAGCATGGGATCTAGGCACGTGGGCTTCAGTAGCTGTGGCTCGCGGGCTCTAGAGCACAAGCTCAGCAGTTGTGGCGCACGGGCTTAGTTGCTCCGTGGCATGTGGGATCTTCCTGGACCAGGGCTCGAACCTGTGTCCCCTGCATTGGCAGGAGGATTCTTAACCACTGCGCCACGAGGGGAGCCCAGTACACCTATTTTAAATGTTGACTAATGTATGTTCTTTTATATATCTTCCTCTTATCAAGTAAGAATGTATTATGAGCAGTTTCCAATGACATTAAATATTCTTCTTTAACATTACTTTTAAAGTGCTGCATGAGTTTCATCACTTTAAACCTTACTCTTAGATACTTTGTCCTATTGTGAAGACCATTTTTCTACCATGAAAAATGCTGCAATGACCATCTCAGGCTTAAATCTTCACACATTGTTATTACGGCTTTAGGCTAATTATTTATAAACGGAGTCATTGGGCCAAAGGACCTAAATATTTTTATGGCTCTAGAAACATATTGCCAAACTCCAGAGAAGCTGTACAGTTTTCCACTTCTGTTGTGCCAGTGATTTGGGTTATAATTTCGGCAACTGTCTCCAATTTGACAGGGGAGACTGGCACTTTGTTTGAATTTGCACTGCTTTTATTTTCACATCTCTGGGACAGAAAGTCTAAGGTTTCCAAAGCATGTCCCACTGTAAGAGTGACCTTCTGAATGAGGATGTTCCAGGGAAGGGCCTGTACTTGATAAGTGATGTGGCATATGTAGGAAAACAGAGAAGTGGCCCAAACTGACCATCTCGCAAGTGGAGAAACCAAGGCCAGAGAGGAGCAGAGGGGGACCCAGGTCTCTGGGGGAGCTGGGCCCCCCATCCTAGTGTCCTCGCCACGGACTCTCCCCTGGGTTCCTTAACTGTGACAGCAAGCGTCTTTCTAATGGCTTCTTCCTTTTTTCTCTTTTTCAGCAACAAAAAAGCCCAGCCCAAAAGCTGAAAACTAACCATGAAGCTCAGGGAAAAGGACCCAGCAGATAACAAAGAAAGCGACTTGGAGAAAAAGAAATTGGTCAGTCCTGGCTTCCCTATGTCTCCCTTGTAGGAGTGTTCAGGTGACCCTGGGGCGGTCCCTCCTGGCACCCTCCCTTCTCCCAGGGGAAGGGATGTTGAGGTGAGGTCAGGCAGAGAAGGAGCAGAGGCTGGAAGCAAAGTTATGCAGGAAGGACCCATGTGAATTGTAAATTGTATACAGTGAGGCACAGGCTGTTGATGGTGATGTATGCTGGTTGATGATGATACACTATCTGTGGTGACCTTCCAGACTGTGTGTGTGGGGGTCTCCATTCCAAACGTCATTCCTCAGCAAGAGGACATTGATGTTGAAGGTGATAATGTCATCATCCTTAAGGAAACACTGAAACCCAACCCTCTGCAAGGCCCAGTCCTTGTGCCCCCTCCTCCAGGAAGTCCTCGGCACTTAGAAAGTCCCTCTCCTTCCTCAGGACTCCTTGGACCCTCTCTTTAAACCAGATTCAAAACCAGCAGCCAAACAGTGCCTGCTCTGTGCCAGACCTTACATAGGTCTCTCGTTCCGTTCTCCTGGCTACACTGTAGTGGAGGCATCACTACCCCCATTTTACAGGTGAGAAACTGAGGCTCAAAAAAGGCTGAAGCCACACGTCCGAGGCTACGTAGCTAGTTTAAGGTACAGCTGATCTCGAACACTGGCCCATCTGTGCCTTGTGTCCCGTGATGGGTGTGGAGGCAACAAGGACTCAGAAGATGTGTCCATATTTGTAATAAACCTGTATTTAGCAAGACAAAGATCAATACAAGTGTATTTACCAAATTCCCTGGGGAGTGTGAAATGGCAGCTAAGCATCCCCATCCCTATCACATAGGTGTGAACTGGAGGTCCAGAGGGGCCAGACCACCTGTCTCAGGGGCCCCAGGGACCCTGAAGACCCAGGCTAAGCAGACAGAGATTCCCTCCAAGTGGACACAGTATCTTTTTCTTGGTGCTCATATTAGGTTGAGCCAAGGCTCCAATGTCTAGGCACTGGGTGTGAGGAAGGAAGGGGTGAAGTCATTGCAAACATTCTGCTCAAATGATATTCAGTAGAAAATTCCCCTTTTTTCCTACCAACTTAATAGTCTCAGGACTTCACCCAGGGGGAGAGTTTGAGTTCAGTTCCAGAAGTATCCACTGGGCCCCTTCCCTGAGCTGGGCGGGAAGAAGGCCCTGGGAATTCAAGAAAGGCTTAGGACACCATGTGAATTTTTTTTTTTTTTTACAAGGACAAAATTTTTGTTTGTACTAAAAACCTCAGCCTATATTCTCTTTATTCTTGATTCCAAATAAATTCATAATTTAATTGCTAATCATGCCAAGAGTAGTAGCTAGACTGGTTTCTTTTATTTGCGAGGTAAATTTCACAAACCTAACAAAACGATTTATTTTATTCTTCAGTGAAAATTGGCATTTTTATTTGACTTAAATCCAGATTTCTTTTTGAATTTTATTTTATTTTTTATACAGCAGGTTCTTAGTAGTTATCCATTATATACATATTAGTGTATACATGTCAATCCCACTCTCCCAATTCATCCCACCACCACCATCACCCCCCCCCCCACTTTCCCCGCTTGGTGTCCATATGTTTGTTCTCTACATCTGTGTCTCTATTTCTGCCCTGAAAACCAGTTCATCTGTACCATTTTTCTAGGTTCCACATATATGCGTTAATATAAGATATTTCTTTTGCTCTTTCTGACTTACTTCACTCTGTATGACAGTCTCTACATCCATCCACGTCTCTACAAACGACCCAATTTTGTTCCCTTTTATGACTGAGTAATATTCCATTGTATATATGTACCACATCTTCTTTATCCATTCGTCTGTCGATGGGCACTTAGATTGCTTCCATGACCTGGCTATTGTTAATAGAGCTGCAATGAACATTGTGGTACATGACTCTTTTTGAATTACGGTTTGCTCAGGGTATATGTACAGTAGTGGGATTACTGGGTCATATGGTAGTTCTATTTTTAGCTTTTTAAGGAACCTCCATACTGTTCTCCATAGTCCTGTAACAATTTACATTCCCAACAACAGTGCAAGAGGGTTCCGTTTTCTCCCCACCCTCTCCAGCATTTGTTGTTTGTAGATTTTCTGATGATGCCCATTCTAACTGGTGTGAGGTGATACATCATTGTAGTTTTGATATGCATTTCTCTAATGATTAGTGATGTTGGGCAGCTTTTCATGTGCTTCTTGGCCAGCTGTATGTCTTCTTTGGAAAATGTCTATTTAGGTCTTCTGCCCATTTTTTGATTGGGCTGTTTGTTTCTTTAATATTGAGCTGCAAGAGTTGTTTATACATTTTGGAGATTAATCCTTTGTCCATTGCTTCATTTGCAAATATTTTCTCCATTCTGAGGGTTGTCTTTTCGTCTTGTTTGTAGTTTCCTTTGCTTTGCAAACGCCTGTAAGTTTCATTAGGTCCCATTTGTTTATTTTTGTTTTTATTTCCATTACTCTAGGAGGCAGATCAAAAAGATCTTGCTGTGATTTATGTCAAAGAGTGTTCTTCCTATGTTTTTATCTAAGAGTTTTATACTGTCTGGTCTTACATTTAGGTCTCTAATCCATTTTGAGTTTATTTTTCTGTATGGTGTTAGGGAGTGTTCTAATTTCATTCTTTTACATGTAGCTGTCCAGTTTTCCCAGCACCACTTTTTGAAGATGCCGTCTTTTCTCCATTGTATATCCTTGCCTCCTTTGTCATAGATTAGTTGACCATAGGTGCATGGGTTTATCTCTGGGCTTTCTTCCCTGTTCCATTGATCTATATTTCTGTTTTTGTGCCAGTACCATATTGTCATGATTGTTGTAGCTTTGTAGTATAGTCTGAAGTTGGGGAGCCTGATTCCTCCAGCTCCGTTTTCTTCGTTCAAGACTGCTTTGGCTATTTGGGGTCTTTTGTGTTTCCATACAAATTGTGCAATTTTTTGTTCTAGTTCTGTGAAAAATGCCGTTGGTAGTTTGACAGGGATTGCATTGAATCTGTAGATTGCTTTAGGTAGTCTAGTCATTTTCACAATATTGATTCTTCCAATCCAAGAACATGGTATATCTCTCCATCTGTTTGTATCATCTTTAATTTCTTTCATCGGTGTCTTATAGTTTTCTGCATACAGATCTTTTGTCTCCCTAGGTAGGTTTATTCCTAGGTATTTTATTCTTTTCATTGCAATGGTAAATGGGAGTGTTTCCTTAATTTCTCTTTCAGATTTTTCATCTTTAGTGTATAGGAATGCCAGAGATTTCTGTGCATTAATTTTGTATCCTGCAGCTTTACCATATTCATTGATTAGCTCTAGTAGTTTTCTGGTAGCATCTTTAGGATTCTCTATGTATAGTATCATGTCATCTGCAAACACTGACAATTTCATTTTTTTTTCCAATTTGTATTCCTTTTATTTCTTTTTCTTCTCTGATTGCCATGGCTAGGACTTCCAAAACTATAATAGTGGCGAGAGTGGACATCCTTGTCTTGTTCCTGATCTTAGAGGAAATGCTTTCAGTTTTTCAGCATTGAGAATGATGTTGGCTGTGGGTTTGTCATATATGGCCTTTATTATGTTGAGGTAGCTTCCCTCTATGCCCACTTTCTGGAGAGTTTTTATCACAAATCAGTGTTGAATTTTGTCAAAAGCTTTCTCTGCATCTATTGAGATGGTCATATGGTTTTTATTCTTCAATTTGTTAATATGGCGTATCACATTGATTGATTTGCATATATTGAAGAATCCTTGCATCCCTGGGATAAATCCCACTTGGTCATGGTGTATGATTCTTTTAATGTGTTGTTGGATTCTGTTTGCTAGTATTTTTGCATCTATATTGATCTGTGATATTAGTCTGTAATTTTCTTTTCTTATAGTATCTCTGCCTGGTTTTGGTATCAGGGTGATGGTGGCCTCATAGAATGAGTTTGGGAGTGCTCCTTCGTCTGCAATTTTTTGGAAGAGCTTGAGAAGGATGGGTGTTAGCTCTTCTCTAAATGTTTATAGAATTCACCTGTGAAGCCATCTGGTCCTGGACTTTTGTTTGTTGGAAGAGTTTTAATCACAGTTTCAATTGCATTACTTGTGATTGGTTTGTTCATATTTTCTATTTCTTCCTGGTTCAGTCTTGGAAGGTTATACGTTTCTAAGAATTTGTCCATTTCATCCAGGTTGTCCATTTTATTGGCATAGAGTTGCTTGTAGTAGTAGTCTCTTAGGATGCTTTGTATTTCTGTGGTGTCTGTTGTAACTTCTCCCTTTTCATTTCTAATTTTATTGATTTGAGTCCTCTCCCTCTTTTTCTTAAGGAGTCTGGCTAATGGTTTATCAGTTTGTTTATCTTCTCAAAGAACCAGCTTTTTGTTTTCTTGATCTTTGCTATTGTTTTCTTTGTTTCTATTTCATTTATTTCTGCTCTGGTCTTTATAATTTCTTTCCTTCTACTAACTTTGGATTTTGTTTGTTCTTCTTGCTCTAGTTCCTTTACGCGTAAGGTTAGATTGTTTATTTGAGACTTTTCTTGTTTCTTGAGGTAGGCTTGTATTGCTATAAACTTCCCTCTTAGAACTGCTTTTGCTGCATCCCATAGGTTTGGATCATTGTGTTTTCATTGTCATTTGTCTCTAGGTATTTTTTTATTTCCTCTGATTTCTTCAGTGATCTCTTGGTTATTTAGTAACGTATTGTTTAGCCTCCATGTGTTTGTGGTTTTTACATTTTTTCCCTGTAATTGATTTCTAATCTCATAGCATTGTGGTCAGATAAGACGCTTGATATGATTTCAATTTTCTTAAATTTACTGAGGCTTGATTTGTTGACCCAAGATGTGATCTATCGTGGAGAATGTTCCATGTGCACTTGAGAAGAAAGGATAATCTGCTGTTTTGGGATGGACTGTCCTATAAATATCAATTAAATCTACCTGGTCTATTATGTCATTTAAAGCTTGTGTGTCCTTATTATTTTTCTGTCTGGATGATCTGTCCATTGGTGTACGTGAGGTGTTAAAGTCCCTCACTATTATTGTGTTACTGTCGATTTCCTCTTTTATAGCTGCTAGCAGTTGCCTTATGTATTGAGGTGCTCCTATGTTGGGTGCACATATATTTATAATTGTTATATCTTCTTCTTGGATTGATCCCTTGATCATTATGTAGTGTCCTTGCTTGTCTCTTGCAACATTCTTTATTTTAAAGTCTATTTTATCTAATATGAGCATTGCTACTCCAGCTTTCTTTTGATTTTCATATGCATGGAATATCTTTTTCCATCCCCTCACTTTCAGTCTGTATGTGTCCCTAGGTCTGAAGTGGGTCTCTTGTAGACAGCATATATATGGATCTTGTTTTTGTATCCATTCAGTGAGCCTGTGTCTTTTGGTTGGAGCATTTAATCCATTCATGTTTAAAGTAATTATCGATATGTATGTTCCTATTACCATTTTCTTAACTGTTATGGGTTTGTTTTTGTAGGTCCTTTTCTTCTCTTGTGCTTCCCACTTAGAGAAGTTCCTTTAGCATTTGTTGTAGAGCTAGTTTGGTGGTGCTGAAGTCTTAGCTTTTGCTTGTCTGTAAAACTTTTGATTTCTCTGTTGAATCTGAATGAGATCCTTACTGGGTAGAGTAATCTTGGTTGTAGGTTCTTCCCTTCCATCACTTTAAATATAACATGCCACTCCCTTCTGGCTTGTAGAGTTTCTGCTGAGAAGTCAGCTCTTAACCTTATGGGAGTTCCCTTGTATGTTATTTGTCATTTTTCCCTCATTGCTTTCAATAATTTTTCTTTGTCTTTAATTTTTGTCAATTTGATTACTATGTGTCTCAGCATGTTTCTCCTTGGATTTATCCTACCTGGGACTCTCTGCCCTTCCTGGACTTGGGTGTCTATTTCCTTTCCCATGTTAGGGAAGTTTTTGACTATAATCTCTTCAAATATTTTCTTGGGTCCTTTCTCTCTCCCTTCTCCTTCTGGGACCCCTATAATGTGAATGTTGTTGCGTTTAATGCTGTCCCAGAGTTCTCTTAGGCTGTCTTCATTTCTTTTCATTCTTTTTTCTTTATTCTGTTCTGCAGCGGTGAATTCCACCATTCTGTCTTCCAGGTCACTTATCCATTCTTCTGCCTCAGTTTTTCTGCTATTGATTCCTTCTAGTGTATTTTTCATTTCAGTTATTGGATTGTTCATCTCTGTTTGTTTGTTCTTTAATTCTTCTAGGTCTTTGTTGAACACTTCTTGCATCTTCTCGATCTTAGCCTCCATTTTTTTCCAAGGTCCTGGATCATCTTCACTATCATTATTCTGAATTCTTTTTCTGGAAGGTTGCCTATCTCCAACTCATTTAGTTTTTTTTCTGGGGTTTTATCCTGTTCCTTCAACTGGTACATAGCTCTCTGCCTTTTCATCTTGTCTATCTTTATGTGAATGTGGTTTTTGTTCCACAGGCTGAAGGATTGTAGTTCTTCTTGCTTCTGCTGTCTGCCCTCTGGTGGATGAGGCTATCTACCATGTGAGTTTTTTAGGGTTGCCATGACAAAGCTCAACAGTCTGGGTGGCTTAAACAACAGAAATATATTTCCTCACAGTCTGGAGGCTGGAAGTCCAAGATCAAGGTGTTGGCAGCTTGGTTTCTTCTGAGGCCTCTCTCCTTGGCTTGTAGGTGGCCGTCTTCTCCCTTTGTCCTTACATGGTTGTCCTGCTGTGCTTGTCTGTGTCCTAATCTCTTCTAGGACAACAGTCAAGTTAGATTAGGGCCCACCCATATGACCTCATTTTACCTTAATGTCCTCTTTAAAAGCCCTGTCTCCAAATCATCACATTCTGAGGTAGTGAAGTTAGGACTTCAATACATGAACGTTGGGGGGCACAGTTTACCCCTTAACATACACAGTCACTGCCCTGGCTGAGCTCCTATCCAGAGGGGAAGACACACATGAGGATAACACTTGGGAGAAAGGTCACAGCCAGCACAGCTGTTAGCAGCACATGGAACACAGGGGCGGCATAGAGACACCCAGGGAGGCTTCTGGGGGGAGGTGGCGAAGGCACTGAGCACTGAAGGATGAGCAAAGTTATGGGCACCAGTAAATGGGTGTGTGCAGGGAGGAGTGAGTGATTGTCAGGACAGGCCCAGCACACCCAGGAATGCTGGTTTATGACCACATCCTTTTTTTTAAATTAACTGTTTAAAATTTGAAGTATAGCTGATTTACAATGTTGTGTTCATCTCTGCTGTACAGCACTCAGTTCTACATATATACATTCTTTTTTTCATATTCTTTTCCATGATGGTTTATCATAGGATACAGAATATAGTTCCCTGTGCTATGCAGTAGGACCTTGTTGTCTATCCATTCTTTATATAATAGCTTCCATCTGCTGACCCCAATCTCCCACTGCCTGCTTCCCCCAACCCCCTCCCCCTCGGCAACCACCAGTCTGGTCTCTATGTCCATGAGTCTGTTTCTGTCTGTTTCTGTTTCATAGATAGGTTCATTTGTATATGACCACATCCTTGATAGAGTTTATTTTCTTAGGATCTGCCTGAGAGCATGGGCCACAGACTGTGTGTATGGGGGGCTGGCACTGGATTTGGAGACAGATGAATCCAGGCTCTCCCTGAACTTCCATTCTTTTTTTTTTTTGCAGTATGCGGGCCTCTCCCTGTTGTGGCCTCTCCGGTTGCAGAGCACAGGCTCCGGACGCGCAAGCTTAGCGGCCACGGCTCATGGGCCCAGCCGCTCCGCGGCACGTGGGATCTTCCCAGACCGGGGCCCGACCCCGTGTCCCCTGCATCGGCAGGCGGACTCTCAACCACTGCGCCACCAGGGAAGCCCCGAACTTCCGTTCTTTGCTGTAACGTCAGGCTAGCGGCTCCTCCTGAGCCTGCTGGGAGGGTTGGTGGGTTGGTGATATCACGGGTGTGAACAAACTTGGCCAAGGGCAGAGCAGTGTAGACATGTGCTGTGAGTTGGGTAACTGGGAAGCCGGTTAGCTGCCAGCTGGTTCACAAAGCTGTACCCAATCATGCTCGTTACGGAGGCAGGAACCCAAGCCCAGGAAACAGCCTTAGCAGTGGTCCAGCAACATTAAGTTGGCCCCAGACTCTTCTTTACAGCTGTGGACACTTATATCCCGGGGCTGGGCGGCGAATCTTCCTACGTGGAGTACTTACCGTGGTGTTTGTTTAGAAAAGGATGGGAGCATTTGGGTCAAGAAATGGCTCATTTTCTGGGGGCAGGGGGTTTGAAGAATAATAATGAACATTCATTGTGCAATTGATATATGCCGGGTGCTGTTTTAGGTTCTGTGGTTTAGTGTGTTCCGTGTACAAACTCATCAAATCTTAACAAGTGTAAGACGTGGTGGCACCATTATCACACCCATTTTACAGATGAGGACACTGTGTCACAGGGAAGCCTAGTCACTTGCCCAAGAGCTCACAGGTTGTAAGTGGCTGGGCCGAGACCCAAACCCAGGCTGTCTGTCCGGCGCTACTGTCTGGGTTTTAACCCTCTGAGCTGTGGCAAAGTGAGGGGACAGCTCCCATCACCCTCACCAAGGCTTTCCAAAGAGTGGAGCTGTTTGTTTTCTCACCCTGGGATGCTCTGGGGACGCCCGCTGGGAATCTGAGATCCCCCACCTGCCTGAAGGAGGAGAATGTGGTTCACCTGAAGGCCAGGCTTCTTAAATAGCCAAGGCCACCCTGGAACTTGAGCCAGGACACCTGGGCTCTGATCTCAGGTGTGAGACTTCGCTGCTCACCTCTGGGCCGGCTTGTGGGCGGGTTGGGGGGAGCACTGACAGACAGCTCCACCAATAAGAGGAGGTCTTCATGCCAAGCACTGCCTCCTGGCTGCAGGGCAAAAAGAGAAAGTGATGTCCTGCAAGTTTCTCTCCCTCCTCTGACTGGGAGAGCCCCTGGTACAGGGCGGGGCCAGGGCAGCGGCGGGCAGTTTGTCCCCACCCTCCACCCCTGGCCTCCAGTCTGCACCCGCTCTGGGTGGCAGAGCCTTTAGTGCTTTTGAACTAGGATGGCTTTGCAGCTCAGGTACTCCCCAGACACCAAGGACCCTCCCAGTTGTAGCTGCACATTTGTGTGGACCACCTGGGTCCTGGGGCCTTTTGAGTTTTCGACCCCCATGGGGAACATGGAACAATTTTAAATGAAGGGGGTAGATCACCCGATCCACTGTGAGTTTTAGCAAGATCAGGGAGACCCCTTGTTACAGATGAGGAGACCAGGGTGGATACATGGAAGGGCCTGAGTCAAGGAGCGGGTGGAGGAGGAAATGAGATGATGAATATGACACCTCACAGGATGGCACAGGGGATTCCTCACTGCACAGCAATGCAGCCATGCTGCCCCTCCTACACTTTAGGCCCCAATTAGCTCAATTATTTTGCTTCTCCCCACGTCCCAGGGCATCCATGTCTGCAGGCCTGGCTCAGTGCCCTCCCACCCCGCACCCTTCTCTGTCTGCATATTCCCCCAGCTTACTCATCCTGTAAGAGTCTGCTCTCCAATCACCACTTCCAGGAAGTCTTCCAAGATCAGCCCCCCTGGTTGGCTCGGTGCCTCCTCCGTGTTTCCCCAGGAATCCTCAGCCATCGCACGTGATGTCATAATCGAGAACTTCCATGTTAGGGTCCTGCTCTGGACCCAGCTCTGTGAAGGGAGCTGGCCAACTGGCCAAAAACTTTCCAGAAACAGCCAGTTCTCCAAGCCGCATCCCTGCATGATTGATATGCAGAATGAGTATTGCGCTGACTGATTCATGCACTCAGTAAATAAGTAGCCTAATTATTCAGGGTTGGCTTTTTCTTTTGCAAGTTTCAGTTCCCCGTTGAGCAGATCCCTTCCCACTGTTGTGCATTCCGGGCTGGATGTTTTCATGAGCATTTGACAATCCACGCTCCCAGTGCTTCTGCCATGCTCTACAGCTTTTATTTCAACATGCGCTTTCCATTAAACCCAGGTTGCCGGCTCCTGGTCTTTTTTTTGTGGACTTGAGGCCGCCCTGGCCTTCTAGGGGTTCTGTGTACCCCAAGCACGCCATCATTCTGCCGGCCTCTGCACCTGTTCTCTGCCTCTGGGAGCAAACAGTCAAGGCAACTTGTCCTACACACGATTTAAGGCGCATCTCTGACATCTGGGCAATTCGGCCACGCAGTGAGTTAATTCCCATGACATCCTGGTGTGCATGAGGGTCTTGCCTCCTTAATGCTTTCAGTGAGCCAGCCTGGCTGAATGAGCAGGGCAGAGTATGACCAGTGGCAAATTATTTTTCTTCCAAACCCACAGCTTCGCCTTGTTCTAGAGCTGCAGGGCAGCCCGGGTCCATCTCCAACACGCTGCTCGGGGTTGTGTGTTTTCTATTCCAGCCTCAGAATAACTCTGCAGGATAATCAGGGCGGGATCAATCGCCCATTTCGCACTTGTAAACGTGGTAGCTCAGAGAGGCAAAGCGACTTGCCTATGGACACACAGCTAAAAAGCAGTGGAGTCAGGGTTGGAACCGCACCAGCCTTCTCCTGTGGTCAGTGACCTTTCCATTTGTCCCAGTCCTTAGGGAAACTTGCCCTGGGCTCACGCCAGTTGCTCCCCTCCCAGCACGCTGGCCTTAAGAGGGACTATAAAAACATGCCAAAGAAAGAATCCAAACTCAGGGTGGTGATTCCTGGGAAGACAAGTTTCCCTTTCAGGGCTCTCCAGACGCTGTGATGATTTGGAAAGGGGAAAAACATTCACTGCCCATTTCCTGTTCAGCAAAATACAATTGCCACATTTCCTGTTCAGCGCTCCCGCCCACCCTCCCTCCGTGGACTCTGCCTCCTCATTTAGGGAGATGCTGCAGCAGAGCCCGGGCTGGAAGGCACTGTGGGCCGAGCCAGCTTCAGGGAGGGCTGGCAGGTGGGTTGTCGGGAAACAGGACATGGACTCCGAGGAAGCGCGCTCAGCTCCCGTTGCCCGTGACCCGGGCCGCCCAGCGCCTCCCGAGTGTGCCCATCTGACGAGCCGGACGCTGCGTGGGAGGAGAAGGAAGGTAAACACAGAAACTGGCCGCTGTCTGGGCCACAGAGGCACTCCGACCGCTTGAAAGGCCTCTGGCCTTGAGTCCTGGCCTCTTAGTCCCTGTGACCTTGGCCGTGGTGCTCCAACTTGTAAGTCGCAGCTTCCTGGGACCCACAGTACCTTCCGGCAGCGCGGCTGTGCTCGTGCAATGAGGCCAAGACAGCGAACTGCTCTCACGTGCTGGGTGGTGTCCCCAGCTTGGGGCAGGTGGTGAGAGGTAGTGGGCACAGGTGGGCCACACAGGGGTGGGGGGCTTGGGGCAGATGGCTCCCACCTGCTCTTCTCTGCCCTCTGATGGGTGCAGACAAGGGAATAATGACCAGGGCTGGGAGTGAGGGAAGCCCAGGGGACCAGCACAGTCCGGGAGTCAGAAGGAATAACATCTGAGTTGAAACCCAGAAGATGAGTTGAAAGATGAAAGGCAATGGAGAATGGGCCTTTTGTCCAAAATGTGATTCTCTTCCATCAGTGAATCCTGTTCAGTTCAAGCTCCTCTTACTGCAGAAAAATATTCTGGCTCCACACTTGCCAACATCCCTCTCTGTGGCCTATGAACCCTCCCTCTGGCCTCAATCCAATCACCAGCATTTACCAAGCACCTCCTCTGTAGCAGGCTTGGTGCCTGGAAGCAAGACCCCTGCCCTCAAAAAGTAAGACCCACGCCCACTGTCCAGCCTCTGCTGCTGACCCCCAGGGGCACCTACCCCTGGACAGGTGAGGACCTTACCTGCTCTAACTCCTTTCTTCGGCAGAATATCCTATGAGGTGGCTGTATTATCATCGCCATTTCACAGATGAGAACACCGCATCAGAGAGCAGCTACGTAACTGGTGTGAGGTTACGCAGTCATAAGAGGCAGACCTGGGGGTCAGACAACGTTGAATCAAAGATAGAAAAGTAAAAATGAGGAAGTGGAACTTTCAGGGTAGCTTTCAGTGGGTCTTAGATATGAAAGTCTCCAGAAAGGAAGGTTTCAGTGGGGCACGGCTATATGGGCCAGGGCAAGAGAGACCTTGGCACGTAGCTTGGGCAACGGCCATTCTGCACGGCTGGGTCAGAGGGAGTAGAGAGAGAGAACAAAGTGAGTGAGCAGCCTTTCTGAACACTGGCTACGTGCACAAGCCCCTCAACGTCCTCAGCCAGCAACATATCCACAACAGCCTATGCAGCCGGTGCTACCATTTAGATCCCATTTTACAGCTGGGCAAGCTGAGGCTCAGAAAGGTCAAGACCCTGGACAGATCCCACAGCTGAGTGGTGGAGCCATCAAGCACTGGAGCCTGTGCTATAGGAGGCTGTCTAGGCAGGCAGAGCAGGAAGTCGGCTATCGAAGTCTGGCTTTCCCTTTCAAACGGTGTTTGATCCCTTCAGATCCCTAAACCTTGGACCTCATCTGTCACGTTTACCTGTTGTATCCCAGGAGCTTGTCAGGGCTTGGCACCTAGAACTCACGGCTCTCCCCCCACCCCAATCACCACACACACACACACAACACATGATAAATCATGGAGAGAAAGTGCCTTCCAAGAGCACCTGGGTCCCCCTGATAAGTGACCCACACTTTCCTGGCCAGCTTAGGATAAGCCCCTCCTGCCTCCAGCCCCTGCCTTCTGTCCAGCCTTTGCCAAGGGGCCCAGATGTTTCTACTCCTGGTTCTGTCATGCCTGTGGCCGTCCATGGATGGGTCCATAGGGCAGGATTACATGGAGGCAGATGCTTGGTTCTCTGGGTCAAGCCCTGTATCTCTCTGTCTGCAGGTCATTGTCCCAAGGTGATCACACTGGCCTGTAGATGGACAGCTCCAGCCTGGAACAGAGTGTGCATGGGTGTGTGTGCGTCTGTGTGGCCGCCAGCAGCGTCAGGGGGGGAGAGGCAGTGTGGTACAGTGGGTGGCTGCATGGGGGCTGGAGCCAGACCATCTGGGCTCTGGTCTCCAACCCAGACAGCACCAGGGACTGCCCCATGCCTCTGTTTTCTCACCTGTAAAATCAAGATAAAACAGTACTGATCCAAAGATTCTATGGGAGAATAGCCGGAAAGTGCTTAGAACAGATGCCTGGTCCATAGCACTTAATAAGAACCAGCTGCTGCTGCTGGCAGCTGAATCTGCCTTTGCTTTTTGCTCCTATGTGAGTCAGAGACTGGCCGAATTCAGCTAAAGTAACAGTGTTGTAGCTGCTAACAGCACCTGTGAAAGACAGTAGGTCTGAGTTTCACAGATCCTCTTGCAGCCGGACAAGGAGGGCAATGGTGTGGACAGAGGCAAACTGAGCTCCCTGGGCTGGCCACACCCCCCTGGACCGGACCTGGATGGGAGCCCCTCCTGCCGGCTGGCTCTGAGGAACCTGCATCCTTGATCTGGAAATCCTCCCCAGCAGAGGACGGTCCAGCTGAGTCCTGCGGGCCCCTGGCTGTGCGCCCGAGTGCCAGGTCTGACGTGCTTTGCTCTCCTTTCCCAGGACTGGTCCTGCTCGCTGGTCGTGGCCTCTCTAGTGGGCGCCTTCGGCTCCTCCTTCCTCTATGGGTACAACCTCTCAGCGGTGAACGCCCCCACTCCGGTGAGTGCCCGCGGCAGCGGGATGTGCCCAGCAGAGGGCGCTGCGGCAACACGGAAAGCCGGGTGTTACCGCCTAGCCCGGGGTGGTGCCCCATTCTGCAAACATTTGCAGGCCGGTTCTGTGCCAGACCCTTGCTGGACACTGGGGTGAAGGGAGGGCCAAAGAGAGTGAGACCAGCCCCTGCCCTCGAGGGAGAGGTGGGAGATACAGAAATAGAGGATGATGACAATTCGTGAGGTCAGTTCCCTGCTCATGCAGGGTCCTGGGAGAGTGTAGAGAGGAGAGGTATCTTCGGAGGTCCCAGGGGCCAGATCCTAAGGGTCTTACTCCAGGGCAAGGAACACGAAATCTGAGGCTTACTGAGGGATCTTAGGCACAGAAACATTTCCCTGATCTGCTTTTTCTTTATTGCTTTTAATTGCAGCTGGAGGTCACTTGAATATCTGTTGGTTTAAGATCCATTGCTGGCTTTTGTTTTCTTCTGAAATCAGGTCATTAGGTGCAGTTCCCCAGGCCCTCCTAACACCACTCTGCTGGTGTGCAGATGAAGGTTTGGTTCTCACCCACCTAGGCTGTTAGGTTTATGTGCTACCCATTCCTGAGGGTGCTGGCTTCTGCTTGACCTACCTCCATCCCTGGGGTAAAGTGGATGGGTCGATGGTGGTATACAGGAAGTCTTCCTGGAGGAGGTGATGCCAGAGCTTCATCTTGAAGGTGGAGCAAAGGCACTGAAGCCTGAGATATGAAACATTTGCAGAAATGCGGGTCTGATGCTGTTGGAGCCCAGGATGTATTTTGGACAGCATAAGGGCATGAGCTACAGAGGCAGACAGAAGCCAGGCTGTGGACATTTGTGGGTGCTTTTAAGGCTTTTCCTTGTTTGGGGGCCCAGCATGCTGTGTGCAAAACATAGGGGGAAGCTGGACCAGTGGGTCTCAAAGGGGCCCCAGGAGCCCTGGACTTTGCAGAAGTGCCTCAGGGATCCAGACTCCATCTGTACTAGAACAGCACTTTTTTAATTCTGTTAACTCTTTTACATTTTAGGGGCTCTGTAAGTTCATTTGAAAAATTGATTCTGATACTAAAAACAGTTTGAAAACCAGGGGGTCTAGATGGCTTCTCTGAACGCTTGCATTAATCAACGGCTTTGATTTTGTCATTGTGATGTCATCCTGAGATGGGATCCAATTTGTCCATATTTGTCTTTAAGAGGATTGGGAATATGCACTCTTGCTTCATCTTGGTAATCCAGCAGAGCCTCCAGCAGAGGTTGGAGAACCTTTACACTCATGGCTTATAATGCAAGGAGACGTGTAAAACTTGAACCTGGAATAGAATGATATGAGTAGAAAAGTAGTAGTTCAAGCAATGACTGTGGGAACACGAGGAAGGAGCAATCCTCTCATTCACTCATTCAAAAAATGTTTTTAATCAATAAACTTTATACTTTAGAGTAGTTTTAGGTTCTCAGCAAAATTGAGTGGAAAGCACAGAATTCCCATATACCCCCTGCCTCCACTCCCCCACAGTTAACATCCTGCACCAGAGCAGTACCTTTGTTATAATTGATGAACCCACCTTGACACATCATTATCACCCAACGCCCACAGTTTATACTAAGGTTCACTCTTTGTGTTGTGCTTTCTATACATGTTGACACACGTGTGATGACTTGTACCCACCACTATAGTATCTTACAAAATATCTTTACTGCCCTAAACATTCTCTGTGCTCTGTCTATTCATTCCTCTCATCCTCACCCTGGCAACCACTGATCTTTTTACTGTCTCTATACAGGCACATCTTGCTTTATTCCCTTTGCTGTATTGCAGATATTGTATATTTTACAGATTGAAGGTTTCCCTTTCCAGAGTGTCATATCGTTGGACTCATACAGTGTATAATTTTTCAGCTTGGCTTCTTTCACTTAGTAATATGTATTTAAAATTCCTCCATGTCTTTTCATGGCTTGAAAGCTCATTTGTTTTTGATTCTGAAAAATATTCCATGGTCTGGCTGTACCTCAGTTTATTTATCCATTCACCTACTGAAGGACATCTTAATTGTATCCAAGTTTTGGCAATTATGAATAAAGCTGCTATAAACATCCATGTACAGTTTTTTGTATGGACATAAGTGTTGAATTCATTTGGGTAAATACCAAGAAGCATGATTTCTGGATTGTATGGGGAAAGTATGTTTAGTTTCGTAAGAAATTGACACAGTGTCTTCCTAAAGTGACTGTTCCATCTTGCATCCCCACCAGCAGTGAATGAGAGTTCCTGTTGCTCCACATTCTCGCCAATATTTAATGTTGTTAGTGTTTTGGATTGGATCTTCTAATAGGCTTGTAGTGGTATCTCATTGTTTAATTTGCATTTCCTCAGTGATATATGATGTAGAATGTCTTCTCATATCCTTCTTTGCCATTTGTATATCTTCTTTGGTGAGGTGTCTGTTTGGGTCTTTTGCCCATTTTTAAATCAGATTTGTTTGTGTTATTATTGAGTTTTAAGAGTTCTTTATATATTTTGGCAATAGATCTTTATCAGGTGTGTCTTTTGCAAATATTTTCTCCCAGTCAGTGGCTTTTTTTCTCATTCTGTTGACATCATCTTTTGCAGAGCATTAAATTGTAATGAAGTCCAGATTATAAATTATTACTTTCATGAATCACGCATTTAGTGTTTTATCTAAAAAGTCATCACCATACCCAAGGTCATCTAGATTTTTCTCCTATGTTATCCTATGTTAAAAATTTTAGGAGTTTTATAGTTTTGCATTTTACGTTTAGGCCTTTGATCCATTTTGAGTTAACTTTTATGAAGGGTGTAGGATCTATGTCTAGCTTCTTTTTCTTCCCCTTTTTTGCATGTGGATGTCTATTGTTCCAGTGCCATTTGATGAAGACTATCTTTGCTCCATTGTAGTGCCTTTGCTCCTTTGTTAAAGATCAGCTGACTATATGTGGGTCCATTTCTGAACTCTCTTCTGTTCCACGGATCTGCTACTATTCTTTTACCAATACCGCACTGTCTCGATTACCGTACTTTATAGTAAGTCTTGAAGTAAGGTAACATCAGACCCTACTTTGTTCTCCTTCAATGTTGAGTTGGCTATTCTGGGTCTTTTGTGTCTCCATATAAACTTTAAAATCAGTTTGTCAGTATCCGCAAAATAACTTGCTGGGCTTTCGACTTGTATCGTGTTGAATAGATCAAGTTGGGAAACTGATATCTTGACAATATTGAGTCTTCCTGTCTAAGAACATGGAATATCTCTCCATTTACTCAGTGAAATATTTTCTCCCAAGGACAGGCCTTGTGAAGAAAAACAGAATGCTCTGATATAGTTCAGAATGGTTCCTTTTCCCCTCCCCTGCTGGAAGCATACGGGGACTTTTCTGACAGTCTCTGTGAAAATCTGGTAGAGCCCCTGGAGGTAAAACTCACAAAAGGGGGACGGATATGACTGGGTCCCCAGAGATATTAACTCTCAGACTTGTCCACACTGAGCCTTCAGCAATTCATTAATTACAGTTCAGGTTTTCTTGCCCTGGCACTGGTTTGCTGCTGTGCATTTTTGCTCTGGTTAAGTCGTGATTCTCTGTATCTACCTGTCTCTCCAGTTTGGGTAGATGCCCAGCAGTGAGAGATGCGCAAGGTGGAGATGGGAACACAGGCCGGTGGAAGGGCTTTATGTTATCCCGGGCTTGAGATAGAGCGGCAGGCTTCCTGGGAATGGTGCAGAGAGGGGGCGGCCTGATTGTGGGGTCCAAAGGGCTGGAGGGGGAGGAGGCTGGGAAGGAGGCCAGGGCCAGCTCAAGGAGAATCACAGGCGCCGGAACAGGAGCCCGAGTCAGCGCCACCCAGCCTGCGAGCACTGGAGGTGGGCTGGAGGCCAGGGCTCAGCCTGAGAGCCCCTCCCAGTGCGGAAGCTGCCTAGAGCTGGAGGAGCTGGAAGAGCTGGAGCTGGGCAGACCTGCACGGGGACCCCAGCTCCCCTGGGTACCCCAGATCCTGACAGGTGGTGACAATCTCCTGGCGAAGTGGCCAGGAGGATGGAAGGGGGCCCGAGGCTGGACGGGCTCAGCCTGTGGCCAGTGATCACTCAGAAACCTCTTCCCTTTGCTGTGGGCCTAGGTGTGGGCAAGCAAGGCAGCTCCAGGGTCCAAGGAGACCAGTACGGGAGCAGAGAGCCCAGGCAGCGGGGTCTAACGCGGGTGGGAAGGGCCCACGCCTGGTTGTGGGTTTCTGTGTCGCCGTCAGACTTCACCAGGGCTCTGGCCTCTCAGAAGGAGAAAGAAACTCTCGGACCCAGGAGATGCAGATGCTGGGGTCTGGGGGTGACCGTCCACAGACATGGTGAACAGAGGCTGCCGCTGGAGGTGCTGATGAAAACAAGTCACAGCGAGGACACTTACCCAGCAGAAGGGATGCTGGTTTAGCGATGACACAGGGTCCTGAGGCCCCTGCCCACCAGCTTCGCCTCTTGAGTGGTGGGATAACTGGGTCCAAGGCGGGGTTCGGAGGAGCAGAGGGACTGCAGGCCAAGGCCGTCCACCCTCAGGCGAGGCGGAATTTCACCAGGTGAACAATCCAGGCAGTAGCTGGCGCCGGCCCTGGCCGCCACCCGGCTGCATCTCACAAGCATTCCGTGAATCTCTCGCCTCAGATATTTGGAAACTTTCTGGAAAGCTGATGATGAAAATAATGCCCACTGTGGCACCGACCGTGCTGCCCCATTAGGGACGGTATCAGATTTCATCCTCATTACAGTCCCCAAGGGAGCCAGAACAAACCCCCGTTACAGATGAGGAAACTGAGGCCCAGGGAGGTTAATGTGTCTGCATTCCTGGTGTGTGTGTGGGGAGCCCTTAGCCCTCACTCTTAATGTATCCACTTGTTTCTCTTCAACACAGTTACCCTAAATGACTGTAGGTCCTGCCCACCCTGCTTTCAGAGAGGCCCCCGAGTCTGACTACCTATCATGCCCCATTTGGAAGAGGACACCCAGGTACCTCGGGCATCCACACACGGCCCTTGCCCAACTTTGGCCAATGGGATGTGAGCAGAAGTGAGTATAAGACCCTGGAGGCCTGGCCCGTGAGGACATTCCAGAATGTTCTTCAGTTCTTTCTTCCCCCAGATGGCACAGGGACAAGTTGTATGACACACACTAGGCATTGCAGGAGCTAGAAAGGAATCTTCATTGTCTTCAGCCATTGAAGCTTCAGGGTTTCTGCACCGACCAGTGGCCAGTACCCCGGCAGCTACCCCCCGAGTAGGTCTCCAGCCCGGCCTGCCGTTGAGTCCTCTACCTGGTTTTCCTGTTTCCACTCTGGCTTCTCTAGTTTATTCTCCACCCAAGGCCAGAGGGACCCTTTACAAATTAAGGCAGATCAAATTGTGCTTCTGCTCAAAACCTCCATGGCTGCCCATCACACCTGGAAAACAGCCCAGAAGACCGCTGTGGCCCCAAGCCCAGGGGGCCTGGCGCCTGGTGACCACCCTGCTCTCGTCACCAGCACTTTCCCCCTTGCTCCCTCTTTTGCCCCCACAAGACCCCCCTCCCCCACTGTTGTTCCTCAAAAACACCCACACTTGGGCACCCCAGGGCCTTTGCACTTGCTTTTCCCTCTGCCTGGAACGCTCTTTCCCAGATGTGCCCAGAGAGTTCTATGCTCTCTCCTTCAATTACCTCTGGTTCCTCCTCCAATGTCCCTTCCTCAGAGATGTCTTCCCCGACCAGCCCATTCCAGCAGCACCTCTCTATCACTCTCTAGCCCCTCACCCTAATTTACTTCTCTTTACAGAATATAACGCCACCTGAGATACTATATATTTATTTGATTCTTGTCCATTCTTGCCCCATTTTCGAAAGTAAGCCCCATGAAGACATGGACTTCATGGTTTTCTTGCTTCTCTAGTGCCAGCACCTAGAACGGGGTCTGGCACACAGTAAGCATTTATAATAAATACTTGCTGAATGAGTAAATGGATAAATTTAAGATTTTTTTAAAGTTCTTTGTGTGAAAATTCAGTTCCAAGGCAAGTCCCCTAGGCTTCCTCACCCCCTAGCCAAACTGCCAGCTGTGAGTCTGCCCTTTGTGAAAATTCTAGTGATGCCTCTGCCACATTCACACGGACAGGGACTTGACCCAGGTCTGCCTAACTCGAAGGTGTACCCTTTTTCTGCTCTACTAAGTTGATCTGCTAGAGCTTTTGCAGGTTTTTGGCTTTGCAGGCCATAAGACCTTTGTCCCAACTACTCAAGTCTATCTCTGTAGTGAGAAAGCTGCCATAGGCGATATGTAAATGAATGGGCAGGCTGTGTTCCAATAAAACTTTATTTACAAAGACAGGCAGTGGGCCAGATTTAGCCCAGTGATCCATGTTTGCTAATTTCTGTGCTGAAGGTTCCATGAAAGTGGTGAGGCCCCTGTGGATGCCTGCTGTCATTAGGACCTCCTGGCAGAGAGCGGGCTGGCTTTCTGAACAATCAATCCATGAGTGGTGAATTTTCCTACAGATGTTATATTCCTAATACTTTTCTCTCTTTTGTCCATTTATTGCTGCATGTCTAAACCTTTATCTTTTCTGTTTCCAATGACTAATTCTAATTGGCATAGTTCTATCTATCGATCGATCTATCATCTATCTATCTAATCTGTCCATCTACCTACTTCTCTATTTATCAATTTATCCAGCTCTTTTTTTATATCTTTATTGGAGTATAATTGCTTTACAATGTTGTGTTAGTTTCTGTTGTACAATAAAGTGAATCAGCTGTATGTATACATATATCCCCTTATCCCCTCCCTCTTGCATCTCCCTCCCTCCCACCCTCCCTATCCCACCCCTCTAGGTGGTCACAAAGCATGGAGCTGATCTCCCTGTGCTGTGCGGCTGCTTCCCACTAGCTATCTGTTTTACATTTGGTAGTGTATATATGTCAGTGCCACTCTCTCACTTCATCCCAGCTTACCCTTCCCCTCCTGTGTCCTCAAGTCCGTTCTCTACGTCTGCGTCTTTATTCCTGCCCTGCCCCTAGGTTCATCGGTACCGTTTCTTTTTTTTAGATTCTATCAATCTATCCATCCATCTACTTATCTATATATCATCTTCTATCTACTTAACCTATCTTATTTATCTATTTACCTATCTATTTAAAGCATTCTGAGCCCTTGTAAAGGCTATGCAAAATCTAGAGCTAATTTACATACCAATCAAATGAAACATGATAATTGCTGAATTTTCAAGCAGTCATGTATGCAGGCTAAAGGGGCTCCTCTGAAACCTGGCATTAAGCTATTTTAAGCCTTGACTTTTAGTAGGAGAATGCTTCTTGCCTGGGATCTGTTCCATTATTGCTGCTACGATAATCCAGAGCTGTCGTGGGGGATGTCCCCTTGGTGCCTGAGGGGCCCCTGGGTCTGCATTTCATCTGAGAGGCCGATGAGGGCTGGATGGAGACATCAGAGTCTTATTCCCAGGGCTGTTGTCTGGGATCCAAGGTGGGTGGCCCTCCTTGGGCAGGCAGGGCTGATGTGGCTTGGGTGAGGTGATGTGTCAGCCTAGAGCATGAATCAAAATTCCTCTTGCTCATGAGTGATGTCTGGAGAGCCTACAGGAAGATTCTGGAAGCAGTATTCTAAAGAAATGAAAGGTCCATGCCTGAGTGGAAGCTATGGAGCCCAGACTCCCATCCAAAGGGGTCCCACAAAGACAAGGATGGGCCCAAATGGGATGGGGCTCGGGTGTAATCAATCACGAGGAGCGTGGGTGGGGAGTGGTGGGCCTGGATGCATTCCTGATGAGACCTGTGCAGTGCTTGGGGCTGCAGGATGAGCCACAGGCACATAGCCAGGGCCTGAGACAGCAGCCAGCCTCAAGCAGGGTGACCACTGGGGCAGACATTAAGAAGAGTCACCCATGGGGCTTCCCTGGTGGCACAGTGGTTGAGAGTCTGCCTGCCGATGCAGGGGACACGGGTTCGTACCCCGGTCTGGGAGGATCCCACATGCTGCGGAGTGGCTGGGCCCGTGAGCCATGGCCGCTGAGCCTGCGCATCCAGAGCCTGTGCTCCGCAACGGGAGAGGCCACAACAGTGAGAGGCCCGCATACTGCA
>NW_006778171.1:680961-685346 GCF_000442215.2 Lipotes vexillifer | reverse complement strand
AAAAAAAAAAAAAAAAAAAAAAAGGAGAGTCACCCAGAAGGACCAAAGTTGAGGTAAATGAGTGTGTTGAATAGGAGGCCTAAGTGAAAACAGAAATTAGCTAGTAAACAGGCAATGCTATGGCTGGGAGGACAGACAGGAAGGTGGCTGGGAGGGAGAGTTTACAGCTGATTCCAGAAATAGAGAGGGAACACCTAGAACCCGTTTGCCCAGTCCTAGCCCACAGTTCAGGCAAGTGCTTTGAGGTTTAGCAAAAGGACAGTGGATGGGATTCTGTAGGTCAAAGTGTCCTTGCAAACAATGCTGGTCATTGCTTCCCTGGCACCCAGCAGACTGCCTGGAACAAAGGTTTGTGATGGCCTCAGATGCTGACTGCCCAGAGGTAGGCCAAGTTCACGGGCTAAGGGCACAGTCTTCTAACGACTGCTCTCACTTCAGACAGCAGCTGCAAGCTCGGGGATCCCAGGGCTGCCCACAACTCTGACCAACTGGTTACAGATTTGGGGGCACCCACTAGCCCCTCAGGCTTGATAATTCTCCAGAACAACTCAAAAATCTCAGCAAAGCACTACGCTAACAATTACAGTTTTATTATTGCCAAAAGGATACAAATCAGAAGCAGACAAAAGAAGAGACACTTAGAGTGAGGGCGTTCCAAACATGAAACTTCTGGAGTTCTCTCCCCTTGACATCCAGACACATCACCCTCCCAGCACCTCAATGTATAACAACACACAGAGTACTGTCCACCAGGGAAGATCACCATGCTTCCATGTCTGGAGGTTTTGTTGACGCTTCATTACCTAGGCATGACTGATCAAATCAATCTCCAGTCCCCCTCCCCTCCTTGGAGGTAGGGCTGGCACCACCTGGCTTGAAGCTCTCCCCCCGATTGCCAACCACATGGTTGGTATTTCCAGCATGGCCAGCCCCCAAACTGGGTTATCTCACTTGCATAAACCATCAGGTGGGGTCTGAGAGCCCCCCTGTGGATAACAAAGACACTCCTTTCATCATCATTTCCTATCCAGGAAATCCCAAGGGTTTAGAGGCTACTCTTCAAGAACCAGAAAGAAACGTTAGAGAACCAGACTCGGGTCTGCTCACCTGCACACAGTGAAGCCAATCTACTGACACTGGGCTGTGATGAAGGAAACTGCAGCATTTATTGCAGGGCGCCCAGCAAAGAGTCCCGGGAAACTAGTGCTCAAAACACTGGAACTCCCGGATGGGTTTCGGGAAAGCATTTTTAAAGGCCATGTGAGGGATGTGATCAGGGAATGTGATCAGCTCGTGCACAGTTCTCTGATTGGTTGATGGTGAGGTAACAGGGTGGAGTCACAGGGGTTAACATTATCAATTCTTAGGCACCTGTAGGTTTGGGGCTATGTGCTCATGGTCATCAAGTCATTAACATCTTGCATTTGGTAGGGGTTTTAGCATCTGTAAAACAGCTCAAGAAATGTGCATCCGACACTGTTATCTAGGTCCTTCAGAGAGGAGCTACAGCAGAGGCTCTGGGGGAGGGGTCTGCCCCGGAAGGTCCCATAGGGTCCTGCTGGGTTCCAGAAAGGCCAGCCAAATTCTTAGTTACACAACTGTACATTGTATATATATGAGGTATATCTTACAAAAGTATGTTCTAAACATAAAAATACTGAAAAAAGTTTGTTAAATTAATTAGTGAATAAGAGAAGGAAGGAGTGAGAAAGAAAAAATAAATGAGAACTTTGCTTTAGGGGCGTCTAATTTATTGCCCCCGCTCCCAAGGCATATAAACTAGGACTTACTTGAATCAATGCCAGCCTCCACAAAAATAACAGTGAGTAACCGTTTGGCTTTTATTGAATATAATGAATGACTCACCTTTCCAATGATTTCTGAGTTGGTGACATTTGTTCTTTTCTTGGAATGGAGACAGAGGGTCACCTCCCTGCCCCTCTTTCCGTCCCCCGTGTTAGTATTTAAGCCCAGGGCTTCAGCAGAACAATTAATTTTACTCTGACTCACCATACATTTCCCAGCAGAAATGGTATATTTTATCATTTTCTTCTCCCTAATCCTTCCCTAAGGGCAGGTAAACAAGTGGTGATAGGGAGTAAAATCATCTTCTCTCTTGGCAAGAGTAGAGCCATCCCAATTAGCAGCAGATGTTAGATGCTGGCCAAAGAAAAGATGCCAGTGAACCAGCAGACAGAGAACCAGAAGCGGGGCTGGTCCTTCCAATTAATTCCACTCCATACTGCCGTTTTAGCGACTGTTCTGGGACACCCTGTGCTCTCAGAAAAGCAGGGCACATGGTGGGGCACGTCTTTGTGCTCCAAGGCCTTTAACAGGGAAAAGTAGGAGGGATGATGAGTGTGGATTTTGTTACAGACACCGGCACAGAGCGGGGTGGGGAGTAGTGTGTGCAGTGGGGCTCCGCATCTTGGCGGGAGGGGACTGAGATTACAGGAGAAACCAGCACATCTTGTTATTACAGAAACAACTGGCCATTACTTGATGAGACGGGCATCTCTGGTTAATTTCAGTGTGGAACAGAACTGCCTCTGATTTGGGAATCTCAGTTCTTGCTTTTTCCTTTCTTTTCTCTTCCGTTTGCCTCACCCCGCCTCACTAGTTATAAAAGCAAAACAGGCTGCTATTAGCAAAAGCAAACAGTACAACTTTAATAATTTAATGATAAAACTACTGCTATGATTCCCCTTCTACGAAACATGGACTGTATCTCTCATTTGGATACCAGCCCACATGGCAGATATTGTGACAATAATCCCATTTTACCGAGAGGAGAGAGATGGGGTAACTGACTCAAGGCCACTCAGCCAATGGATAATCACAACCTTGGCCTCACTCAGAGGCCACTTTTAAGGCTTTATCTAAATCTACTTTTTTTTCTGCAGAGATCGTCATATATACCATTTTATATTCTCTTTTCTGGGCTCAACATTTATATTGTAAGCATTTTTCCATGTTACTGAATATTCCGCATCACCAGGATTTCTAACAGCTGTGTACTGCTGCGTCACATAGATGTCCCATCTTCCTAATGTGGACCTCTAAGATTGTTCTCAGTTTTTCTCTAGCGTAAGTTGCTGCTGCATTGTTTACCTCGGGATCTGTGAGTCATTGTTTGGTTTGGTTTTAATCAGAGCTGGCAGAGCTGCTGGCTGACAGAAGGAGGCGGGCCCTTCCAGGCCTGGGGTGCTGGTGTCTGGGTGTTCCAGACTGTGGGTGCCACCCCTGCCTACTTCTGGGGTCCCCAGATTATTGGAGCTGATATGCCTGCCTCTTTGATTCAGAATTTTCCCATTTCATAAAGTTCCTCTGGGAAAAATGCCTTCGTTGAACATAAAGGGGAAAGGACCACATTTCCATCCATGCTCAGGGCAGCTCTGCTTAGAGGTGTGGGGGAGGTGTAGCCAGACAGAGGAACAGGGGAACAGCCAACCCAGCAAGGCAAGCAGTTGGGAAAACTTGGATGAAGGAGGTTGGATGGCACTGCTGGTATGAACAAACCCAGACAAATAAAACTGGAAACATTCTCTTTCTGACCCATGGGAGAAAAACACTGAGATTTATTGAGCACCTACTATATGCTGGACATCATGCTAGGGACCCCTCACCCCCATCTAATTCTTCCTGCAGCCCCATCCGCAAGCTAGGGTTGTTATTCCTGTTCTGCAAATAAGTTATTCCGTAATTGGTGCTCAAAACCATCACCCTGAACTTGGATTTGAACAGACTCCAAGCCCTTTGAGAGTCCCTACTGCCTCAAAACTGATTTTTAGCAGCCATAAGCAATTTGAACAGTAATGAAAAAACGCACCTTTTCACTCCAGACAACCAGAGGACGTGCAGAAAGGAGTGGGAAATGTTATCTCAAAGTAAGAACAGGTCTGTGTGGATGCACTGTCCTGCAAACACAGCTATGCGATCTCTCAAAAGCACATTCCAGCAGGAGAGAGGCTCCAGATCAATTTTTTTTTTTTTTATAAGAAGAATATTGGGGAGCACACACACTTCTCTCTGCTCCTGCCTGGGGCCACATAGAAAATGAAACTTTCTTTCTTCGTGCTCTATTTAATTAAACCCAAGTGTCGGCCAGGCTTCCTCATTGCAAAGGTGGTTGAGGGGGGAACCCAGAAATCTCTGGAAGTCTTACTCTCCAACGATCATTTGCAAATGATGTCTCCCTTTTCACTGTGTTCATTTTTCATTCAGAAAGCCAGCTGCAGGAGTGAAATATTCTCAGGTGTCTGGAAGTACAGAAGCCTCTTTCTCCTCAGTTACCCAAACTCCTCCAGGGGAATCACACAGTAGGAAGAAAATAAGCCATCACAAACCTGCAAACTGAATATTAAGTCGAGATGCAGCCGGATATT
>NW_006778171.1:678679-680951 GCF_000442215.2 Lipotes vexillifer | reverse complement strand
CGGCATTCCCAAGACAACCCCAGGTTTGATCATCCGCTAGGAGGACCCATAAGACTCAGCATGGAGGCTTACTCATGACTGTGATTTATTACAGGGAAAGGATACAAAGCAAAATCAGTCAAGGGAAAAGGTGCCTGATGGCAACGTGAGCGGTCCTCCTCCAGGCAAGCTCGTCAGAGGCTCAAGGTTCAGGGTTTTATTTTATTTATTTATTTATTTATTTTTTTGCAGTACGCGGGCCTCTCACTGTTGTGGCCTCTCCCGTTGCGGAGCACAGGCTCCGGACACGCAGGCTCGGCAGCCATGGCTCACGGGCCCAGCTGCTCCGCGGAATGTGGGATCTTCCCGGACTGGGGCACGAACCAGTGTCCCCTGCATTGGCAGGTGGACTCTCAACCACTGCGCCACCAGGGAAGCCCTAGGTTCAGGGTTTTTATAGGAGGTCGGTCACAGAGGCACCTCCTCTTGGCATGTGTACAATTCCTGACTCCGGAAAAGAAGCACAAACCACACTGTTGGCACAGCTTAGGCCCTACAAACCCCTCTTCTCAGTTCTGGGAATGGTGGGGTCCCTCCCCAAATCCAAGGTTCCTGCTGCCAGCCCAGGGCCCATCTTGCAAGCAGACCTTTCAGAGGCTAGAAGTCTCTGGCCAGACATGTTCACTTTTTCTGCATAGGAGGCCTCAGCTCTGCTACTCGGGTGACATTAGGTGCCACTGCTGGGCTTATGGAATTTTGTCTTGTGTGGTCCTTACTTCAGAGAGCCTGATTTGGTGGTGGACACTTTTGTAAGGACTTCTGTACTGTTTTCCTCCCTGTGCCGGTGTGTTCAGTGGTGCGGACTGTCTCTCCAAATCCCTAAGGAGTTACGGGCATGACTTATTCTATTATGCAATGGTGTGTATACTCTGGCCCATCCACAGAAGGGTTCTATTTATGAGTATTATTATAGCACTCCTGAGAAAAATTTGAGATGGGTTCATGACAGGCCCTGGGAATCAGTAAGGAACATTAACATTGTAAAACAGCCTACAAGGTAATGTGCCTCCCATTGTCTGGCAATTTCCTGTCATCCTTTGGAGGTGTCCTATGCCAGTCCTCCTGGCTGGGAACTGCATGGTTCAATTTGGTGCCAGAAGCTTGGCCCCCATGTTGTTGGCTGGGGAGATAGTGGTCAATTACTCATGGCTTCATAGACCTGAGAAATAAACAAGTCTAACAAGTCTAGGACTCTTATTTCACGAGATAGAAATAATGATATGAACATCACCACCAGCCATCCCAGCTTCTGATTTGTATTTTGTGCTTCTTGTGGACCCAGCACTGTCCTTTATGTTCATCCTCACATTAAATCCTCACGGTAACTCTTTAGGGAGGAAAATGATTTCACAGATGAGGGGCCTGAAGCACAGAGAGGTTGAGTAACTTACTCAAGGTCACCCAGCAGAAAAGAAGCCAAGCTGAAAGTTGAATAAAATGTACCCGCCTGCCTACCTGTGGCTTCTCTACCCCTCTGGCTTAGCGCTAACCATGCTGTTTCTCGCCCTATTCTCTGCTCCTTGAGGGGTGTCCTCCTTACACTCTCCGGGACCTGACAGGGCATCTAGCCCATAACAAGGGCCTAACCAATACTGATCTTTAAATCAATAAATGTCCTGTTGGATTTAGCTGCCCTGTTTTCACACCTTTGTCATGAAATGGGTTGTCACCGGTAGGCTGCTGTGTTCAGGCTCTGAAGCCAGAGGCAGATTTTGCAGAAATCCTCCTCTACCACTTACTGGCCCCGTGGCCGTGGGTAAGTTACCTTACTCTTGGCTCCCTCCTCTGTAAACGGGGTGTCTACCGCTAGCGTTGTGAGGATGAAATGGGATTATTTATGTGTTTTGGTAGAGTTTCAGGAGTTGGACACAACAACAACGTTTGTCTGATTGAAGCTAAAAAAGACGTTGTTGAAAAAATAGTGAGCGGCTCCCAAGATTGGCGGGAGGACTGGCGAGCCAGGCCTGAAAGCTCTGCAGCCAGATCCCAGAGCTGGTCCTGTGGGGGTGCCCTGTGTCCATCACTGCCGCTCCTGCACAGCTAGCAAAGGGCACTGTCGCCGCTGCTGCCCCTAACCCAATCCTCCTGGCAGGCCCTTGCTGCCAAGGAGTTCTCAGTCCCGCTTCTTGGCCTCCCACGCTTCATGCAAAGCCAGGCTTCTGATTGGCCAAACCTTAGTCACATGACCACTCCCTAGCTGCAGGGGATGCCGGGAAGAGCCTGTGTCTGACAA
>NW_006778171.1:646553-678669 GCF_000442215.2 Lipotes vexillifer | reverse complement strand
GGATGCCGGGAAGAGCGTGTGTCTGACAATTTCAACCTCTAGCGATGAGCAGGCTCTGTTTCCCGCAGGACTCAGTAAAGGAAGCAAGTTCTCCCAAATTAGAAGGAGGCTTCTGATGCTGGGCAGCCAGAAGGATGACAGGTGGCCACTGGAGTACTTGACAACTAAGGTTCAATGTTCATGTCCAGGCACTGACAGGGAGCACAGTACCCACTCAGAGAAGCTGGGCGTGGCAACTTGATGAGGGTCCCTGATGGTGGGCTGTTATGGGAGCCCCAGGGGGAGGGATGATGGCTTGGGCTGGGTTCAGTGACGAAAGAAGTGAGAAGTATTTTGAAGGTAAGGCAGTGTATTAATTTGCAAGGGAGGCCAAAACAAAGTACCGCAGACTTGGGGGCTTAAACACCAGGAATTTATTCTCTCACGGTCCTGGAGTCTAGAAGTCCAAGATCACCCTCTATGCACATCTCTGTGTCCAAACGTATCATTTTTATAAGTACATTTTAACTTGATTACCTCTGTAAGACCCTATCTCCAAATAGGTCACCTTCTGAGGTGCTGGAGGCTAGGACTTTGACATATGAATCGTTGGGGGGTGATACAACTCAACCCATAACAGACAGAGATGAGTCCAGATGGCTTAGCTGAGGGGTGTGGATCAAGGGCAAGAGTTAAGGATGAATTCATGACTTTTAGCTGAGCAACTGGAGAACAGTGTGCTAGTTAATAAGGTGAGAAGGAGAAGATAAAGAAATGGAATTCAGGACCAGAGATCCAGTTCATGGCTCCCATCCCACTCTCCAACGATTGGCTTAGTAGTTGGCCTGTGCCCCAACCAGGGTGGACAAGATTTAAAGAGACGTTTACTAGAGGCTTCTAGGAAAGTTCTTCTTAGCATCGAGAGGTCTCTGAGAGGTCAGGAGTACTCTCTCTAGTCAAACATGGGAAATTTTGACTAGAGTCAAAATTTGGGAAGGCATGTGGTCAAAACTGCTACTAGGAGTCATCCTATCATTATGAGTGGGTGCAGCCTTAGGATAAGGTCAAAACTATGGTTTGCAGAAGGAAGCAAAACGAAGCACCTGGATTCTTTACCACATCACTGAGCCACCAGACAAATAGTCCTAATAAATGTCCATGTTGCTTAGCTTTTCAAGTTGGGATATCCTGTTTCTTGCAGCCAAGAGCATCCTTAAATTATGCAGTGCATTATCAGCTCCAGTGGACTAGAGCTCTTTGAGATCTGGGGTTTGGTTTACATCTGTGTACAGCTCAGTTCCCAGTACTCAGCACAGGTTTGTTGAATGAATCAATGGACGATGGCAGATCAGAGTGTCTTGTGTATTAACACATGGAAATTTCATCATCACTGGGAAAAGCTCTAGTTGTTGATAATATATCCTGTCCTCACTCCATACTATAAGCAAGGTAGTTATGGGATCAGAAGGAGAGAGAAAATGGAAGGAGAACAGATATCTCACAGGGAAAGGGTGCTACCCCTCACTTTGGTAGTCTGCTGCGTTCCTCCTTTGCCATCACCAACACCCTCCCTCCCCAGACTTGAAGCCACTCACTCAGTTAGCCCTGTCCATTCTACATTCAAAACATACTTCAGGGCTTCCCTGGTGGTGCAGTGGTTGGGAGTCCGCCTGCCGATGCAGGGGACACGGGTTCGTGCCCCGGTCCGGGAAGATCCCACATGCCACGGAGCGGCTGGGCCCGTGAGCCATGGCCGCTGAGCCGGCGCGTCTGGAGCCTGTGCTCCGCAACGGGAGAGGCCGCAACAGCGAGAGGCCCACGTACCACAAAAAAAAAAAAAAAAAAAAAAAAACTTCAAATTCATCCCCTTCTTTCATCTCCATCACTTGGTCCAGGCCACCATGACATTAGATGACTGCAAAGCCTCCCAACAGGGTGCCGGCTTCCTCTCTAGCTCCCCCTTTAACCCACTTGGCACTCTGAAGCCAGATGGGCTTCCTGAAAATAAAAGCCATGCCACGTCCTCCCCTTGCTTAAAACCCGACAATAGTTTCCCACTCCATCACCCCCCCCCCAAAAAATCTAAATAACAAGCAAACTTATTACCAGGACCTTATGGTCCCACATAACCTGTCCTTTCCAGCCCCTTCAACTCCATGCAGCCCATTCCTTCCTTTACTGTCCCATTTCACCCCCACTGGCCTCTGTTCATGGACACCCCAAGCTTTCCTCAGCCACCTTGGCACATGCTTTTCCCTCTGCCCAGAACACTTTTCCACCATTTAAACAAAGTTTTTAAATAGTGAAACATATTATCCTTAAAGAATATATAAAATGCACACACACACACACACGGTTTAAAGAATGATTATAAACCTAGCACCTACGTAAGAAGAGTAAAAGATAGAGAATAGAAGGTCCTGCAAATGCCCCTCTCCAATCATTTCTTCCACCATCACCCAGAGGTGACGACTGACCTGACATTTGAAATAATTATTTGTCTGCTTCTCTTTGTAGTTTTATAATCTCTATCTAATTCCCCCAAATCCTTTTAATTTTGCATACTTTTGAAAGTTAGGTATGGAATCACTGTATGCATTCTTTTGTTTCTGGCTTCTTTCATTCAATCTTATTTTTTGTGAGACTTTATTTTGCACTTACACATAGCTATAATTCATTCATGTTTGTGGCTGTAGTGTTTCATATTATAACTATTCCACAATTTGCTTATCTCTTCTACTGTCAGTGGGCATCTGGATTGTTTTCTGTGTGGGATTGTTATAAGCAATGCTACCATGGATGTTTGGATAGATGTATCCTAGGGCAGATGGGAAAGAGGAGGGTTGTTGTTGTTTTTTTTCCAGTTATGAGAGTGCCAGTTTTGTTTTGTTTTGGTTTCGTTTGGTTTTTACCATTTTTTAAAGTATAATTAATTTACTATGTTGTCCTAGTGTCAGGTGTATAACAAAGTGATTCAGTTATACATACATATATATATATTCTCCTTCAGATCCTTTTCCATTATAGGTTATTACAAGACACTGAGTATAGTTCCCTGTGCTATACAGTAGGTCCTTGTTGTTTATCTATTTTATATATAGTATTGTGTAAATGTTAATCCCAAACTCCTAATTTATCTCTCCCACTATCCCCAATATCCCCTTTGGTAACTAAGGGGAATTTTCTAGAAATGGATTTGCTGGGTTGTAGGTAAGGATCATCTTCAACCTTACTAGGATAACACCAAACTGTTTTCCAAAATGACTGTACAAATTAAACTCCCACCATCAATGTACGAAAGTACACACTGCTGGCCACTACTTACTCTTACCAGACCTGTTAACCAACCTGGGGATTGTGTGAGCTCCACACAAGTACTGGGCACTGCTCCAGGTTCTCATATGACCTTCACAACAGCCCTGAGACATCAGTGTCAAGCCAAGGTCCAGCATTGGTTTAAATCATTAGCAAATCATGGTGCTGGGATTCAAGCCCAGGTCTGTGTGACCAGACCCTATGCTTCTTCTGGCACTTCATACTCTGGCTGTTATTGGAGAAGTCTGTGGGTCCTTATTGGGTAGCTATGGGTAACTATGAGCGTCTTGAGCATGGAACTCTCTTGGGGAGTGTAGTGCTGTGATCTCAGTCTTTAGTGCACATCAGAATCACTCAGTCCCATCCCAAACCCACTGAATCAGAATTGACAGCAGTGGGGGTCTAATAAGTGTGAAGTGGGCATCTCACTGTGGTTGTAATTTGCTTTTCCCTTTTGACTAATGATGTTGAGCATCATGTCGTTAGCTTCCTGGTCATTTGAAATTTTTTTTTTTTTTTGGAATCTGTTCAAGTTTTTCACTCATTTCTGATTGGGTTGTCTTCTTATTGACTTATTAGAACTCTTTACATATTGTGACTACAATTCCTTTGTAGTTATATGGGTTGCAAATATGTTAGCTTAGTCTGTGGCTTGTCTTTTCATTTTTCATGATGTTTTCTAAAGAGCACAGCACTTTAATTTTGATGAAATCCAAATGAGCATTTTGTTTTTCTTTTATGGTTAGTGTTTTTTGTGTGTCTTGAATCTTTACCTATCTAGGTGGTAAATATTTTCTCTTATGTTAGGTACGTACGTTTTAAACACATTTCTGAGGTGATTCTGCTGTGCGGTTCCCTTAAGTTCAGAGTCAGATCTGAGTTTGACTCCCAGATTTGCCACTTAGCTGAGCAAGTCACTTTGTCTCTCTGAGCCTCAGTTTCCCTATCTGCAAAAGGATGTAAATATAGGGCCCATCCACAAAATGTGTTAGAAGGATTCGACGAAATAAAGCTCAAAGAGAGCTTAGCAAAGTGCCTGGCAGGAAGACAATGCTCCATAAAAGCTGTTCTGTTTATAAACTGGCTGGCTTCAAGGACAGCAGAATGGGACGGAGGAATAACTTGGTTTGTTGTTTGTTTTCAGTACATCAAGACCTTTTACAATGAGTCGTGGGAGAGAAGCTATGGACATCGGATAGACCTGGATACTCTGACTCTGCTCTGGTCTGTGACCGTGTCCATATTCGCCATTGGTGGACTTGTGGGGACGTTCCTGGCGAAGTTGATCGGAAAGGTTCTTGGGAGGTCAGTTGCGGCCATCTCTGTTTGGGGATCCCTTCTGTAATGTTCATAAATATGTCTGTATCAGAGTCTGGATCCCAGCAGGCAACAGAGTTCCATTCAGTCCAACTGGAGAAATTTTAACGCCAGAAGGGCAAGGAGCAGAAATAGGGTACCGGAGGCTAGGGAGAGGTGAATCCATGGGTGATGGGCTGAAGGCACCAGGCTATGTCAGAACCCTACTGTCCAAACAGGGAGGAGCTAGGAATAAATACCCTGGCTCCTTTCTCCTCCTGCCCTCCAGTCTGCTGCTGGTACCTCTCATTGGTCAAACCCAAGTGGAAGCCTGAAAACTCAGGAGTCTTGTTGGTGCGGTTCAGGAGGACCAGCTCCCAGGGCACAGAGCAGAGCAGGGAGAGAGGGGAGGGATCCATTTACAGGAGCAGATGAAGAGTCAGCACAGTGTCTTAGAGATTGTTCCACATAAGTACCGATAGATCTGCTTTCTAAAAATCAATTGCCTAGACAGTCTTCCGTTGTATGACCGGATGATAACTTACTTAACCAGTTCCCTATTGAGAGACATTCAGGTTGTTTCACATCCTTTCCATTACAAACAGGGCTGCAGTGAGTATCAGTTTCGTGTTGAAATTCCCAATCCTCGCCCCCTCTACTCAGATCCAATTTACCTCTGAGCTTCATTCCTCATTTATTTTTTATGTGAGGCCTTCTCTCGTATAAGATTGAGTTATCAATAAATTCCCCCAAAACATTTTCACTACGTCCTTTCTCATAGCAACTTCTTGGGGGACATTGAGGTGTTAATGGAAAGAGTAGTCTCTAGAGCAATCGTGTGTGAACTTGAATCATGAGTCTTATACATCCCGGCTGTGTGGGCTTGGCCAAGTCAGTTAATGTATTTGAACCTCAGTTCCGTCATCTATAAAATGGAGTCAGTAGTCACTACCCTGCAGGAGATGCTATAAGGGCTAAAGAAAATTAATGGAGGGGGAATGGTCCATTAGCAGTAGCTCAATAAAGAGAAGCTATTATTATCTACCATATTATTTACTCATCATCACCTTGACACCCATACATAGTAGGGACTCCACAAATCTCCATATTGCACTGACCTGAATTAGCAAAGAGATTCATCAGACCCCAGGAAATCCCCCCGGCCTTGGGGCTTCAAAACCGGTGTTAATAATGGTGCTGCCCACTCCTTTACACTCAGCCTCACATCCCCAAATTAGAACTGATGATGTTCAGAGCAGCCTTTCCATAGGCTGGGGCAGGAGGCCGTCTGAAAACATGTGATGCTCATAAAGGCCTGTTGTACCCCAGTGAGGTAGAGGAGGTGCCAACATTCTCTGTGTCCCCAAGGGCACTTCCAGGGCAGTAGCTAATGAGAACTCAGTACACGGGAGGTACAACGATCGTGGAATAGAGGCAGGGCTGCCGTTTTCTGAGGTCCCCCAATGTTTCAGGCACTCACACACACCCTCTTGTTTAATTCATTCGACTCCGTGGGGTCTATCGATGGAGAATGGGAACTGAGCAAGGTCAGAGCATCTGGCCAAACTCAGCCAGTTCACACAGTGCCTGAGCTCAGGTAAGAACCATCACACGTCGGCCACGCACCATGAACTTTCCACTTGCCAAGGAGATCATAGTGTCCTGCTGGCACTGGTCTTGGAACATCCTTGACTATTTGACAACGGATAAGTGACCAGCTGGCCCCCAGACTGGCACCACTGGCCAGGGTCTCCAAGGCACTGTTGCTAAGCCTGTGGCCCCAAGTTCTCTTGCCTATTCCAGTAGATGGAGTCACCCTTGGCCCCAGACACTATTGCCTGTGACACATACCTACCTTATATCTGGCCGGGGACACTTATGCCCCAAGCCTGCCTCAAAAGAAAGCTCTGAAGCCAAGCAGCTGGTACAGGAAAAGGAACACTGGAATCAGATGTCGTGGACCAGCAAGTCCTGACTCCCCAACTTGCCAAGTGTGTGACATGGGACTTTGCCACCTCTCACCTCTCAGCCAGCACTTTTCCTGCATGTGAAATGAAGGTGATCAAGGTGGCTTTACCATCCTCAATAACATGGCGGCAAAACAAAACAGAAGGAAAGCAAAAGAGAAAATGTGTTTGAAAAGTACTAAATTTCTAAGTGATGGAGGAGTCCTAGGATGCAGACAGAGATTGATCAAAGGGCCTTGGTTGTCATACCCCAAGCAGCTGCCAATTCTTTTTTTCATCATTATGAGTGTAAAAGTTGAATTGAGTCTCAGCTTGAATAGTAACTCTGTAGGGGAGAAAAGGAGCAAAAGTTAAAGAAGTTGGCTACCATGTATTCACCTCCAGCTACAGACCAGTCCTTGACCTATGGTACATCATTTACTTCTTACAACTCTCTGTATTATTGTAAACCAGAGGCCCTGAGAGGCGCAGCAACTTGCTCATGGTGACAAAGAATGGAGCTGACCTGATTCAGACACAGGTCTGTTAGACCACAAGGCTGCACTCTTCCCATGATGTGATGTGGATGGAGACTGCATCCTGATGCCTCGTTTTTTGTCTCTGATGGTGGCTGTCCCAGAGGGAGAGGAGGCTGGCTAAATGTCTAAAGCTAGGATGGGATCCAAAGAAAGGGGCCCAGATGGGTGACTTGGAGGGAAGTTTGGGTGGAGCTGGGGGTCCTTGGAGTCAGGTGGTCCTGGTCACCAGCAGGTCCAGCAATGGGATTGATCCTGGCTGAGGCATATGGCTCATCTGTGATTTAGGAGAGGAATGAGGACAGGGGAGCATAAGGGACCTGAAACCGTCTCTGGAGCTGAGCCACCCCCGCTATGTAGTCTCAGGGATGCAGGTTCCTTGTCTCCTGGAGGCTCTAGCTTGGAAAATTCTGAGCCAAAAAGAATTCTGATTGAGTCCCTGCCCCTCATTTGGGGTCATCTATCCTCTGCTTACCCGGCTTTAGTGACAGAACCCTCCTCCCTCGTGAGACTGGACGGTGACCATGTGGGTGCACAGACCCTGGCTACAGGCCCGGCTGTAGACCTGGGGTCTGATGCTCACAGCTCGTGGGGCCCTGGATGAGTTACTTAAACTCTCTGGGCTTCACGTAGTTCACAGTAAAGTGAAGATAAAGTCATAGCCGTGTTGGAGGACGGTAGTGAACGTTAAACGGGATGACGGATGTAGAGCATTCATCTCAGCCACTGACGTAGAGCTGGCATCCAACTTAGGTTCACTAGCATCTTCGTCATCCCATCGTCCTCATCATCAGTGCTTCCTGAGAGGCGTCGGTCCATCACCTGACAGAGCCGATTATGCAAATGTCCCTTCAGTTGCACTCACATTGGCCTCTTTCACATATCACTGGATCTAGTTCTTCCCTCCAAAGTGGAGCAGAGAAAATACGTGGGAACCCATAGGGACTCTCACACGGACTTTGAAATCAGATCCTCAGTCAGATTCTCCAGCAAGCCATGGTTTGTCCATTCTTTTTTTTTTTTTTTAACATCTTTATTGTAGTATAATTGCTTTACAATGGTGTGTTAGTTTCTGCTCTATAACAAAGTGAATCAGTCATACATATACATATGTTCCCATATCTCTTCCCTCTTGTGTCTCCTTCCTTCCCACCCTCCCTATCCCACCCCTCTAGGTGGTCACAAAGCACCGAGCTGATCTCCCTGTGCTACGCGGCTGCTTCCCACTAGCTATCTATTTTACGTTTGGTAGTGTATATATGTCCATGCCACTCTCTCACTCTATCACAGCTTACCCTTCCCCCTCCCCATATCCTCAAGTCCATTCTCTAGTAGGTCTGTGTCTTTATTCCCATCTTGCCCTAGGTTCTTCATGACCAGTTTTCTTTTTTTTTAGATTCCATATATATGTGTTAGCATACGGAATTTGTTTTTCTCTTTCTGACTTACTTGACTTTGTATGACAGATTCTAGGTCCATCCACCTCACTACAAATAACTCAGTTTCGTTTCTTTTTATGGCTGAGTAATATTCCATTGTATATATGTGCCACATCTTCTTTATCCATTCATTTGTTGATGGACACTTAGGTTGCTTCCATGTTCTGGCTATTGTAAATAGGGCTGCAATGATCATTTTAGTACATGACTCTTTTTGAATTATGATTTTCTCAGGGTATATGCCCAGTAGTGAGATTGCTGGGTCGTATGGTAGTTCTATTTTTAGTTTTTTAAGGAATGTCCGTGCTGTTCTCCATAGTGGCTCTATGAATTTACATTCCCACCAACAGTGCAAGAGGATTCCCTTTTCTCCACACCCTCTCCAGCATTTATTCTTTGTAGATTTTTTGATGACGGCCATTCTGACCAGTGTGAGACGATATCTCATTGTAGTTTTGATTTGCATTTCTCTAATGATTCGTGATGTTGAGCATCCTTTCATGTGTTTGTTGGCAATCTGTGTATCTTCTTTGGAGAAATGTCTATTTAGGTCTTCTGCCCATTTTTGGATTGGGTTGTTTGTTTTTTTGATATTGAGCTGCATGAGCTGCTTGTATATTTTGGAGATTAATCCTTTGTCAGTTGCTTCATTTGCAAATATTTTCTCCCATTCTGAGGGTTGTCTTTTTGTCTTGTTTATGGTTTTCTTTGCTGTGCAAAAGCTTTTAAGTTTTATTAGGTCCCATTTGTTTATTTTTGTTTTTATTTCCATTTCTCTAGGAAGTGGGTCAAAAAGGATCTTGCTGTGATTTATGTCATGGAGTGTTCTGCCTATGTTTTCCTCTAAGAGTTTTATAGTGTCTGGCCTTACATTTAGGTCTTTAATCTATTTTGAGTTTATTTTTGTGTATGGTGTTAGGGAGTGTTCTAATTTCATTCTTTTACATGTAGCTGTCCAGTTTTTCCAGCACCACTTATTGAAGAGGCTGTCTTTTCTCCATTGTATATTCTTGTCTCCTTTGTCAAAGAGAAGGTGACCATATGTGCGTGGGTTTATCTCTGGGCTTTCTATCCTGTTAAAGCATAACATAGTGGAAGGCAGCTCTCACACTTTCCCTGAGCTTTCTCTTGTCTAGGCTAAATGTCCCCAGTCCCTTTGGCCATTTCTCAAGGGCTTCAATCTCCTCATTATCCTATTGCTCTTCCTTGGATTTGACCTCTTCTGCCAAGAGCTGATGATCTGGGCTGCACTGGGGAGATTCTTCACCACTGGAGAAGCTCAAAACAGTGAAGCCAGTGTCCGCAGTGGGGTTCCCAGGGGGCGCTGGAGTTCTGCTCTCAGAAACAGCATGGTGCTGGCCCCCCTTGTTCTGCTGAATGTCATGCCTAGGAAAAATATGGAAACACAACTGATTAAAATCCCTTTCTCTGAACCTGAGTGAGTCAGCTTTGTGAATTATCTGCAAATAAGGTTTCTATCCTCACTGGGACACTGTCATGCTGGGGGTTATTTTGGGAAGGAATATATTAATATGATGAACTTGCTTAGAGGGTGTGCAGCCCAATCTGCAAATGTTTCAAATCAGACTTGAATGTGATTTTAACATCCCCTGCATAGCACAAAGTACATCATCACATCTAGTGCAGGAGCTCGGATCAAAGCCCTGGGAGTCATCATTGGCTCCTCTCTTTCTCTCCACCTCTAACCAATTCATCAGTATTTTGGGTTCTGAACCCCAATTTCCAACATGTGTGGCGGGGAGAGAGTTCCCACACACCATCAAGCAATTCTCCGGACACCACCTGGGTGTCCTATAATTCACCTCCATTCTGGCACCATCTACCTAGAGATGGCATCAGGTTACAAGACTGAGGGTTCAGTCCTACAAGACTGCCCCCTCCCCCAGTTCAGATGCCAGTCACAAGCCCAGGTTGTCACCTGTGTTTCTGACCAACTGGCTATAGGTTAGAGGTTCCAACGACCCCCTGCCTCAGGTTTCAGGTTAAGGGTTCAGTCTCACAAGACTGCCCTCGCCCCAACTTCAGATGCTAATTGCAAGTCCAGGTTGTCAGCTGTGCTTCTGACCCAATGGCTATAAGTCAGAGGTTCCAATTACCCGCCTCTTCCAGTTCGATTAATTTGCTAGAGCAGCTCACAGAACCCAGAGAAACATTTTCCTTAGTAGATCACTGACTTATTATGGAAGGATATAATTCAGGAACAGCCAGATGGAAAAGACGCATAGGGCAAGGTATGGGGAAAGGGCACGCAGCTTCCATGCTCTCTCTGAGTGTACCACTCTCTCCAAATCTGTACATGTTCATCAACCTGGAAGCTCTTCAAACCCTGTCCTTTTGTGTTTTTATGGAAGCTTTATTACATAGGCACCGTTGCTCAGGTCATTGGCCATTGGTGATTGAACTTAATCTCCAGCCCCTCTCCTGTCTCTGGAGGTTGGGGACAGCACTGAAAGTCTCAACCTTCTGATCACAAGGTTGGCTCAACTGGCAACAATCCCCCACCCTTAGCTCCTTTCCAGAAGTCACCTGATTGACATAAACCCAGTTGTGGTGAAAAGGGGCTTGTTATGAATAACAGGATATCTATTTCATCTTTATGGCTCTGAATCAATTTCAGGAACGGAGTACAAAAGACTAAATATTATAACAAAAGATGCCCTCGTTGCTCTTATCACTTGGAAATTTCCAGGGGTTTCAGGAACCGTGAGCTGGAAACCAGGGACAAAGATTGTGTATATTTTTGTTATTATATATCACAATCAACAAATTCTACCAGCCCAGTCTTCAAAACATGCCAAGGTCTGGCACTCCCTCCACCACTACTGGCTCACTCCCTCCACTGCTACCATCCCGGTGCAAATTCCTATTAGCACTTGCCTGATCTGTTGCAATATTCCCAGTTGGTCTCCCTGCTCCCACACTTACCCCTACAGCCCAGGGTTGACACAGAAGGCTAGGTGGTCAGGCCATGACACTTCTCTCCTTAGAATCTCCTAGTGCTTGCCTATCTCACTCAGGGTAGAAACCCAAGCTCTCTTGGTGGCATACAAACCCCTTAAGAGCTGTCTGCCACTCCCCTCCACCTTCACCTTCTACTGCTTGCTCCCTGGTTCTTCAATGCTTTCAGCCATGCTGGCCTCACTGATGTTCCTGAAATAGCCCACGTCTGGCTCTTCTCTGCCAGGATGGCTGTACCCCAGTGTCCATATGGCTCACGTCTGCTCTTTCTTCAAATCACGCACTGCACTGTCTTTAAGTCTGTGGTCAGGTGTTACCTTCTTGGCCACTCTGTGTAAAAGTACACTCCCTTCCCTGCTTTCGTTTTCTGTACAGCATTTATCACCATCTGATATGCTACATATGTTTTATTTTTACTTGTTTATCAAGAAGAGCATAAAAGCAGGGACTTGGCCATGTTCATGGCTATGTGCCAGAACCTAGAGTGACGCTCAGCACCCAGTATACCCTCAAACATGTGTTGAGTGAATGAATGCCAGTTGAATAAATACATGATTGTTGAAAGATGAATGGCTGTGAATAAATGTGGCAGCCACCATTGTGAGCGGCCTTAGTGTCCTGGTTCCTGGAATGCCAAATCTCCCATTTAATAGCACGTGACCTTGGCCAAGTACTTAACTTCTAGATCTGTTTCTTCATGTGAGAAATAGGGTAACAAGATTACTTGACTTCTAGGGTCTTCAGTGAGTATAGAACACTTAAAACAGTGCCTGGCACATCATAAGAACTCCGTGAATGTTAGCTATCACCATGGGTTTATTTTATTTCTTTTTCAATTAATTGAAACTCTAAATATGTTCCAGGTGCCATCCTAAGCACTTTACATAACTCATTCTCATAGAAGCCTTACAAGATAGACATTAATATATCCATTTTACAGGGGGGTAAATCAAGGCTGAGAGAGAGTAAGAAACCTGCCCAAAGTTGTTCAGTTAGTTTGTGGCTGGGCTGTCCAAGCAGGAACATCACTGGACATGGATTCGGGCGAACAGCAGCTCCCCAGCCCATAGACGTAGAAGCTAAAGTGAGATTCAGGGCAGATCAGAGCTGAGCCACATGGAGTAAGTTGGGGTCCACATGACTTGGCTCCTAGATTCATTCCCTTCATTTATGCAGCAGATATATCCGGGACACTTGCGTATGCCGGGATCTGGTGTAGTTGCTGGGGCTACAGTGGCAAGACAAAGTCAGTGACCCCCTAGCACTTACATTCTAGTAGGGGAAGAGAGACAACTAGCATAAAGCAAATAAATACAGAGGATAATTTTCTACAGTGTTGGGACTGTGAAGAAAATAGAACAGGGTGAGAGGATGGAGGCGGATGAGCTCTGCATTTGGGGGAAGCAGCCATGTCAAAGAGTGTCAGGAGGTTGCATTTGAGTTGAGACTTTAGTGAGATAAGACTCATGCAATGAATAGAGGGGCACCAAGGATGAGGGCCATGAGTTAGGAAGGAGCCTGGCACACCTGAGGGACCGTGGGAAGGCTCGTGAGCGTGAAGGTGAGAGTATGAGATGATGTGGCAAAAGCCAGCTCATGCAGGGCTTTATAGGCCCTGGTGAAGAGTTTATTCTAAGTGCAGTGGGAAGCCACTAGCAGGTTTTAAGTAAGAAAAAGTATGTCAGTGTGTGCTATGAGAGGATAACTTTGGCTACTCTGTGGACCCTGAGCTCCAGCAGGGCAAGAGTGTGTGTGAGCCTATTGCAGTTTTATGAGTGTAGGATGATGGTGGTCTGGACCACTGCCATATCGTGGGGCTGTAAATGGGAGAAGTGGCTTGATTTGGGATATATCTTGGATATAGTATAGGTAGGACTCAGTGATGGATTGTATATGGGTCATGAAGAAAATAGAAGATGTAAGTAGTATTCCCAGATATTTGCCCAAGCCACTAGGAAGGTAGTGGCTTTTTTTTTTATGAAAAAGTCTATTTGGCATGCATTTTGGAGCAGGGAGGGATTTAGTAGTGGGAATTCAAGAATTCTATTTTAAATATGCTTGGTATGAGATACCTACTAAATATGCTAGTGGAAGTGTCCAGGAGGCAGTTGGATATGTAAGTCTAGAGTTGAGAGGAGAGTCTGCATCCAGAGATACAGTTGGGAATTGTCATCGGTTAGACGGATGAACTGGATGGGATCACCCAGGGAGGGAGTGTAGAGAGAGGTGAGACTAGGAGAGAGATGAGCCGGAGCTCTGGGCACCCCAACTTTCAAGGCTCAGGGAGGTGAGGATAAACCAGCCTAGAGACTGAGAAGGTGAGGCTGGTGGGGAGAAAAATGGGAGTGGGTGCAATCCCAGATATCCAGAGAAGATTGTGTTTCAAGAAAGAGGGTGTGGTCAACCACATCAAATGCTGCTGAGATGTTGTACCAGGGGAAGGCAGAGAATTGGCAGTTGTTTGTCAAGGTAGAGGTTGTTGATGACCTTCACAAAGGCAATCTCCAGAGAGTGGTAGAAATGATCTAATCAGAGTGTGGGTGAGGAAAGACTAGAAGATGAGCAGACCAACATTCATGAAGGAGTTTCACTCTAAAAGGGAGCCAAGACAAGGAGCAGAGGGATGAGGACCAAAAGAGACAATATTTAGATGTGTTTATATGGGAATGGTTGAGTAGAGAGGGAACAGATCCTTTACTGGGGTAGGGATGCACAATGACACTGATAGACCTTACATCACTGGGGCAGTTTCATCCAGTGCAGGTAGGTGGGTGAACTTGGTGGTGGGGGATGAAGTATTCCTTACCGCCTCCTCTTTGAACTGATGATTTCGTTAACACTGATGACTACAAGTGTTAAAGGTGAAATGAGATGAAATAATTTACATAAGAGCCACGCTCTTTCTTAGTACTATACTAAAGGCATCACACAGAGTCTGCAGCAAGGATGAAAATTCTCTAGAGGTGGACCCAAGAATCTCATATTTGTATGTGCTATTGGTAAATCTGACACACAACCAGACTGGAGAACCACTAAATAACGCTAGCGTTAGTTTTATGGATATCATTAGTATCATTCCTAGTATCAAATGTCCAGTTTAACCGAAGTAGAGCAGTGGACAAAGTGTCTGGGGATAGGAATAGAGGTATGATTCCTAATCAAGCCCTTTATTTCTCATTGTCTACAGATTATAGAATGTATTGTTTTGTTTAACATGCAAGAACCCTCCAAATCTGGCCACAGCATCCCCCTCCTGCCCCTCCTCCCTCAACAATCTCTTCACAAACTTACCTTACACTAGCCTCTACAGCAACAGGGGTTTATCCTATGTGGCCTCAAGGCGGGAACTGAGACCCAGAGGTGGAGCTACAGGGAGAATATTTGGGCATGTTGTAGAAATCTTTTTTTTTTTTTTTTTTTAACAGACAAGCTGCTACCACCCATGAGATGGAAGGTCCAAAAGGGAGAAGCAGCATTCCTGGGTTTAAAAGCCAGGGCCACACTTTAGGGAGCAGGTTGCTGGGACTACAGAGAGATGGCTAGGGCAGAGGAGAAGACACAGAGCTGCTAGAATGGATCACAAGAGGGGGAAATACCCAGCTTCTCCCCTTCACCGCCCTCTAGATGGACATCCGGCCTCTCATTGGCCAGTCCTCCCAGGAAGCCAGAAGCAAGGGAGCCTGGGAAAGGTAGTTCCCCCTGAAACAGAGTCGGGCAGAGAAAGAAGGGAGCCGAGCACAAACAGGCAAATGGTGGGCACAGTTCTGAGTTATACAATCTCATATTTTCTATATCTTTACTTATAGAAGTCACAAATGGTCACTAATTGACTTGTGTGATTTATTTGCTGTCTGTGTTCCTCACTAGGCTCTAAAGCCCGTGATGGGGAGGACGGAGATGACTCCCATATTCCTGGGGTAGACCCAGTGTCTAGCACTCACTAAATACGTGATGAGTGGAACCCAAGTGAAAGCTTCTGTGAGGAGGGTCCAGGTCTTCCTGCCACTCCCTCCAACCATTGCGCTGCTTTCCTCTCAGGGCTGACACAATAGTTCCTCAGAGGACCGAGGGGAAGGGCCCTGAGCATTGAGCAGTGTCATGGGGTGCAGGGTATTCGCATCCTGCTTTGAGCTTTCACCAGTAACAGAAATTAGTGCCTTCAGACTTATCTTTATTGAATCCCGAAGCTGTGACCTTCGGCATCAGAATACGGGAGGTTACTCTAGATTGGAATTTTTGTTTTGAGTCTCTGCTAAATCACATTTTTTCACCATCATAAGGTCCAGTTAAATTAATCTTTTGAAAGACTAATTTGAAATCATATTTATTTTTTTAATAATTAATACATTCATGTGACTTAACTTTCAAAAGGACCGATTAAAGTCGAAAGTTTCGTTTTTGTTTCTGTCTTCTGTCTCCTCCTTGGAGACAATCAGTGTTACTAGCTTTTTGTGTATCTTTTCCAAGATTTGTGCCTATCTCTACACACACACACAAACACACACTTTATCACATAAGTTGTTGCATATTCTACATAAAGTTCTGTATCTTATTCTTTGCACTTAACAATACATCTTTGAGATTTTTCCATATCAGAATATAGAAGGCTACCTCTATTTTAATGTCTGCATAATATGCCACATTATATATGTATCATAATTTATTTAAATAGCCCGTTATTAATGGACATTTGGGTGTTTCAATCATTTGCTCTTATAGAAGTTGCAGTGAGCAGGCTTTATACCATCCAAATTGAGCTGCAAAATTCACTAAGTCTGGGGTTCTCCAAGAAGTTGTAGGAAAGGGAAAAATATTTAATGAACAGCTTGAGATAAATCAAAAATAGTAGAAAGAACTTTGGCCCGGAAGTTAAGAGAGCTAACTCCTACAAGTAATAACGAAGTTCCCTTTCAAGCCCTAGCTTCTTAGAATTTCTAAAACAGTTTAATACTGTTAAATCATTGAGTCTTTAGGGAAAACGTATCCGGTGAGAGGCTGTTTCCCCAGCTACTTGATTCATTAGTTGTATGACCTAAAACAAGTGACTAATTTATGTGTCCTAGTTAACTTATCTATAGAGCAGAGATAAGAATAGTACCTACTTCCTTTTGAGCAGTAAATGAGCTACTCATGTAAAATGCTTAGAATGGGGTCTGTCATATAGCCAAAGTTCAATTAGTGTGAGCTATTAAGATCATTTTGCAGATGAGGCAAGGAAAGCACAGAGCAATAAAGTACGAAGTCCCCTAGGTCATAAAAGAGAAAGCTGGTGCAGGAACCCAGGTCCCCAGGCCTCCAAACAAGTTATGCTTCTCAACCATGAGGTCTTAGGAATATGTTATATATTCATATAAAACAGCGGTAGTGGTTCTAACAAGGAGCAATGAATAGTAAGACTTGCCAAAGGAATTTGGCTGACCTCATTTGAGGGGATTAGCTCAGCCTCATGCTTCATGCTATAGTTCATCAAATTGAAGGTGACATTAGGTATAAGAAGCACTGTTACATGAACTGCAGAGAAAGAAGAAAGAAAGAAAGAAAGAAAGAAAGAAAGAAAGGAAGGAAGAAAGAAGGAAGGAAGGAAGGAAGGAGGAAGGAAGGAAGGAAGGGAAGAAAGAAAGAAAGAAAGAAAAAAAAAGAAAGAAAAAAAGAAAGAAAGAAAGAAAGAAGTAAGGAAGGAAGGAAGGGAAGAAAAAGAAAGAAAGAAAGGGAAAGAAAGAGAAAAAGAAAGACAGGAAAACAGAGAGAGAGAGGAAGAGAGGGAGGGAGGAAGGAAGGAAGGGAGGGAGGGAGAAAAACTATACCAGCTGAAGTCATAGGATGCTGTAGGTGTGCTGATTAACAAGCTATTGCTCCCAGCTCCCAAAGTACCCTTCTGTGCTCTGCTCTGTGATGCAGGGGCTGAGACCTGCAAGCCTCACCTGCCCTTTGCCGCAGGGGCACTAGAAGAGGCGGGACTTGCTCCCTTTAGTTTGCCTGAATTTCCTGCCAGCGCCAGCAGTGAACTTAACCTGTTCCCTGTGTTAATTCTCTCTGTGAAACTAACTAGAGTAGTTTTCATTTCCCTGCCTGACATCTGACTCATGGATTGTAAGATGCATTTTGACTTTGTAGTGTTAAATGAAGGTCTTAGAACCTATGAGATAAAATATTGCAACAGGGAGACTCATAGAATATCAGGGCTCCCAGTGCCTTCGGAGGTGACCTAATCAACTGTGGTAATGAACCCAGAGGAAGGAAGTTCCTTGCTCAGGGTCATATGGCCAAAGGTGGCAATGGGGGTGGGGGGGATCTGGATCCTGTTCTGGGGATACACAGGCCAGTGGCAGCCTCATCAAACCCCTCCTTTTCTTCCAGGAAATTCACTTTGCTGGTCAACAATGGGTTTGCAATTTCCGCCCTGTTGCTGATGGCCTGTTCTCTCCAAGCAGGAGCCTTTGAAATGCTCATCCTGGGACGCTTCATCATGGGTGTGGATGGAGGTGAGCCTTCACCATGGCAGGAGAGGGGGCAGTAACACATTCCTGGGGCGTGTTTCAAAATGTGAGGGGTACTTGTGGCTGTCACATGCATCCCTACTGATAACTGAATTGGCAGAGACTGAGAACACAAGAACCCTGCATAAAGTGGGGCAGTCCCATGGGATGGACCCCCCACCCACGATGCTCCTCTAATGGAGAAGCACTGACTGGGACGGACCCAAACCAACTCCAAAGACCTGGATGGTCTTCGGCACATCATGCATTCTATTTGTCATCTTCACCATAAAATTCATATTCCAAGTTGTCTGTGGTTTCCAGGGAGTTTTTATGAGGATTATGTTTCCTGTCTGGGCCCCTGACTCATTCATTCTTTTTTTAACGATGTTTTTTGATTTGGACCATTTTTAAAGTCTTTATTGAATTTGTTACAATATTGCTTCTGTTTTATGTTTTGGTTTTTCGGCCTTGAGGCATGTGGGATTTTAGCTCCCCTACCAGGGATCGAACCCACACCCCTGCATTGAAAGACGAGGTCTTAACCACTGGACCTCCAGGGAAGTCCCTCATTCATTCTTTCATTTATTCACCAAGCAGCATTTACCGAGTACATGCTGTGCCTTGTGGTCTACCCTGGGGACACAGTGGTGAACAGGACCCCCCAGTCCCTACACCTGGAGCTTACGTTCTAGTGGGTGGACAGATATGTAATTAGATATATGAGGTAGATAATGGTAAGCCCTAGGAGGAAAAGAAGCAGCACAGGAAGATAGCAAGGGCTATTTTAAATAGGACTCGGAAGGCTGCTTGGAGGAGGAAACAAACAAGCAGAGACGGGAATGAACCAAGGGCAAGAAACAAATGAATATTGTGGGAATTGTGTACCTGGCGGAGAGAAGAGACAGTGACCCTGAAGTGGAAGCATGCTTGGCAAGTTCAAAGAAGAGTCAGGAGGCCAGTGTGGTGGAGCTTGGTGAGCCAGGGGGAGAGTGGATGCAGATGAGTTGAAGAGGGGCCAGTCAGATCCCACAGGACCTTGTAGGTCACAGTGAGGACTGCGGATTTGTGCTGAGTGTGATGGGGAGCCGGGGTAGGGTTGAGAGGAATGTGACAAGAGTTGGTTTATGATTCAATAAGATTCCTCCCACTTCTGTGTAGAGAGAAGGTAGGGGGAGGGCAGGAGTGGGGTGGCAAGGCCATCCGTCCAGAGGTGATAGCTATGAGTAGGACAGGATGGCGGCGGTGGAAGTGGTGAGACATGGCCTGATTCTGGCCATGGCCTGTGAGAGTAGGACACTCAAAATATATTGCCAAAACCAACAAACCAACCCTGCTTTCTTTCTAAATACACAAATCCGTAGAGTGTTACTTTCAGGCCTTTGTGGAAAGATCACAAGCTTTAGGATTAGAAACCCCTGGGATTGGATCCCAGCTCTGCTATTTGCCAATTACTGACTTTTGATAAGTTACTGAATGGTTCTGAGCCTCAGTTTCCTCATCTGTAAAATGGAGATAACGATAGCTACCTTGGAGAGCTGTTAAAAGGCTGACATGAAGACGTGTGTGTGTGTGTGTGTGTGTGTGTGTATTCATACACTGCCTAATGCTGCTGGAACCCTGTATGAAGTCGTTAAGGGCTAGTTCCCTTCCTTCTCCATCTTTTATAAGCTGAGGGCACCAGGCGTTATGAGTGACGGGAATGACAAGGGAGAGCATGAGAGTAAGAGGCCGTATAGGAGGTCAGGGAGGAAGAGACTTCATTTATTTTCATTGCTTTGCTGGCAGGAAATAATTCAGGATTTTGTAATACCTCAAACTCTCACTATTCAAGTAGAAGGGAGAAGCCTGTAGAAAGAACGTTAACTGGAGAGAATACTGGCTGGTGTTCATGTAGAATTTTCTAATTGACCAATCATGTTCATGAACTTCATTACCTTTGATCTCCCACTAACACTGAAAGACTGTTATATATATTTTTTTCAACGGCCATAGTTTATTCACCACGACGGACCAAAAGCTGGGCATAGAACAAGCCTCGATAAGTTTGAAAAGATTGAAATCTTTTATTGAAAGCATATAAATATATTCTCTGACCACAGTATAATTAAATTAGAAATCACAAACAATATCTAAGAACCCCCCTAAATTTGGAAAATAATAAAAACACACCTCTAAGTATTACATGAGCCAAAGAGGAAGTTACAAGGGAAATTACAAATATTTTACGCTCTAGAGCCCGGGAGCCACAGCTACTGAGCCCGCGTGCTGCAACTATTGAAGCCCGAGCACCTAGAGCCCGTGCTCTGCAACAAGAGAGGTCACCGCCAGTGAGAAGCCCGTGCGCCGCAATGGGGAGTGGCACCCGCTCGCCCCAGCTAGAGAGAGCCCGCGTATAGTGGTGAGGACCCAACACAGCCAAAAATAAAAATTAAAAAAAAATTAAAAATTAAAAAATATATTTTAACGGAATGATAATGAAAATACAGCATATCAAAATTTGTTGGATGCAGTTAGAGGAAAAGCTATGAATTTTAATGCTTATATTAGAAAAGAACAAGATTTGGTAAACTACGTCCCTTGGGACAAATTTGGTCTGTAGACAGTTTCTTATGGCCTGTGAGCCAGAGAGTTGCATGCTAAGTGAACTAAGACAGAGAAAGACAAATACTGTATTTTTTCACTTATACGTGGAATCTAGCAAAAAAAAAAATCAAATGAACAAACATAGCAAAACAGAAATAGACTCATAGATATAGAGAAAAATGGGTGGCTGCCAAAGGGGAAGGGGGTGGGGCATTGGGCAAAATAGATGACAGAGATTAAGAGGTACAAACTTCCAGTTATAAAATAAATAAATCATGGGATGGAATGTACAGCGCAGAGGGTATAGTCAGTGCTATTGCAATAACTTTCTATAATGACAGATCATAAACAGACTTAGTGGTGATCATTTTGTAATGTATAAAAATATTGAATCACTCCATTGTACACCTGAAGCTAATATAATATTATAAGCCAACTGTACTCCAGTGAAACGCTGTTTTGTTCTCATTTTACGTATGAGGGCCCTGAGGCTCAGAAACACGAGACAGTAAAGTGGTTAAGGGTGAGGGCTATGGATTAAGCCGGCCTGGGTTCTGACACTTACCAAGGTTAACTTCATCAGTTAGGTTTTGCTGCATTAAAAAACAAAACAAAAACATAATGGCTTAAGGCAATGATTCTTTTGCTGAGCTTACAGTTCTGAGGGTTGGTGGGGCAATTCTAACCTGGGCCAGTCCTGCTGGGCTCTGCTGGGCTCTCTCTCCTATGGCTGAGGTTGGCTGTGGGCCAGTCGGTGGCTGAATGACCTTGGATGTTCTCAGGCTCATGTTTGGTTGCCAGCAGGTGGGCTGGTCTTGGAATCCCGAGGGCTGGCTCATCTCTGTTCCACGTGGTCTCTCATCCCCAGATGGGGTGACCCAGCCTCTTCCATGGGGTTTTCAGGGTTCCAATGAGCTTCAAGAGGAACAAGTCGCAGTGTGCAAGCACTTATCAAGTCTGCTTGGACACATCTGCCCGCGTCCCACTGGCCAAGGTGGGTCCCATGACCGGATGCAGAGTCAGGGTCAGAGACATCTAACCACCCAAGGATGTGTACTCAGGGAGCATGGACAAAGTGGAGATCACACAGCAGCAGTCTGCCTTCCTGTCTTAGCCCCTTTCTCTCATCTGGCGAAGGGGAATACTCCTAAGCCTTCCTTGTTAGGGAATGTAATAATGGTATGTTGTGTGTGCAAAACAAGTACATTCCAGGCCCCCATTACCTTCCTCCAACACTAATAATGGTATCGTTGCCATTATTGTTGTTGTTATCATTTTTATTCTTAGTTAGTACGATGCAGATCCAGGATTTGGACCCATGGTCAGGTTTCAAAGACCCTGCCTTTTCAGGAGAAAGGGTGGCGAGATGGGAGCATCTAAAAGTCCTTTTCTAATGGAGGCCACTGAAGTCTCTCTTTCTGGCAGTTTTGTATTTTACCCATTTAGCCTCTTTCCTGCTGCTTTGCTTGTCTAGCTATTCTGGGGGAGGTGACACTTACTAGTTACACATAACTGGTTGCTCTCTGAATTTCCTTAATTAAAAATAAGCTGAGTATCTTTTCCAACCACAATGCTATGAGACTAGATATCAGTTACAGGAAAAAAAACTGTAAAAAATACAAACACATGGAGGCTAAACAATACGCTACTAAATAACCAAGAGATCACTGCAGAAATCAAAGAGGAAATCAAAATATACCTAGAAACAAATGACAATGAAAACACCATGGCCCAAAACCTATGGGATGCAGAAAAGGAGTTCCAAGAGGGAGGTTTACAGCAACACAATCCTACCTCAAGAAACAAGAAAAATCTCAGATAAACAACCTAACCTTACACCTAAAGCAATTAGAGAAAGAAGAACAAAAAACACCCCAAAGTTAGCAGAAGGAAAGACATCATAAAGATCAGATCAGAAATAAATGAAAAAGAAATGAAGGAAATGATAGCAAAGATCAATAAAACTAAAAGCTTGTTCTTTAAGAAGATAAACAAAATTGATAAACCATTACCAGACTCATCAAGAAAAAAGGGAGAAGACTAAAATCAATAGAATTAGAAATGAAAAAGGAGAAGTAACAGCTGACACTGCAGAAATACAAAGGATCATGAGAGATGACTACAAGCAACTCTACGCCAATAAAATGGACAACCTGGAAGAAATGGACAAATTCTGAGAAAAGCACAACGTTCTGAGACTGAACCAGGAAAAATATAAACAGACCAAACACAAGCACTGAAATTGAAACTGTGATTAAAAATCTTCCAGGGGCCTCCCTGGTGGTGCAGTGGTTGAGAGTCCGCCTGCCGATGCGGGGGATATGGGTTCGTGCCCCGGTCTGGGGGGATCCCACGTGCCGCGGAGCGGCTGGGCCCGTGAGCCATGGCCGCTGGGCTTGCGCGTCCGGCAACGGGAGAGGCCACGACAGTGAGAGGCCCACATATCGCAAAAAAAAAAAAAAAAATCTTCCAACAAACAAAAGCCCAGGAGCAGATGGCTTCACAGGCAAATTCTATCAAACATTTAGAGAAGAGCTAACACCTATCCTTCTCCAACTCTTCCAAAATATAGCAGAGGGAGGAACACTCCCAAACTCATTCTGAGAGGCCACCATCACCCTGATACCCAAACCAGACAAAGATGTCACAAAGAGAGAAAACTATAGGCCAATACCACTGATGAACATAGATACAAAAATTCTCAACAAAATACTAGCAAACAGAGGCCAGCAGCACATTAAAAGGATCATACACCATGATCAAGTGGAGTTTATCCCAGGAATGCAAGGATTCTTTAAAATATGCAAATCAATCAAGATGATACACCATATTAACAAATTGAAGGAGAAAAACCATATGATCATCTCAATAGACGCCAAAAAAGCTTTTGACAAAATTCAACACCGATTTATTATAAAAACTCTCCAGAAAGCATGCATAGAGGGAACTTACCTCAACATAATAAAGGCTATATATGACGATCCCAGAGCCAACGTCATTCTCAATGGTGAAAAACTGAAACCATTTCCTCTAAGATCAGGGACAAGACAAGGTTGCCTACTCTCACCAGTATTATTCAACATAGTTTTGGAAGTTTTAGCCACAGCAATCAGAGAAGAAAAGGAAATAAAAGGAATCCAAATTGGAAAAGAAGAAATAAAACTGTCACTGTTTTCAGATGACATGATACTATACATAGAGAATCCTAAAGATGCTACCAGAAAACTACTAGAGCTAATCAATGAATTTGGTAAAGTAGCAGGATACAAAATTAATGCACAGAAATCTCTTGCATTCCTATACATTAACGACAAAAAATCTGAAAGAGAAATTAAAGAAACACTCCCATTTACCATTGCAATGAAAAGAATAGAATACCTAGGAGTAAACCTACCTAAGGAGACAAAGGACCTGTATGCAGAAAACTATAAGCCACTGATGAAAGAAATTAAACATGATACAAACAGATGGAGAGGTATACCATGTTCTTGGATTGGAAGAATCAACATTGTGAAAATGACTATAGTCCCCAAAGCAATCTACAGATTCAATGCAATCCCTGTCAAACTACCAATGGTATTTATCACAGAACTAGGACAAAAAATTTCCCAATTTGTATGGAAACACAAAAGACCCTGAATAGCCAAAACGATCTTGAGAAAGAAAAACAGAGCTGGAGGAATCAGGCTCCCTGACTTCAGACTATACTACAAAGCTACAGTAATCAAGACAGTATGGTACTGGCACAAAAACAGAAATATAGATCAATGGAACAGAACAGAAAGCCCAGAGATAAACCCATGCACATGGTCATCTAATTTATGACAAAGGAGGCAAGAGTATATAGTGGAGAAAAGACAGCGTCTTCAAAAAGTGGTGCTGGGAAAACTGGACAGCTACATGTAAAAGAATGAAATTAGAACATTCCCTAACACCATACACAAAAATAAACTCAAAATAGATTAAAGACCTAAATGTAAGGCCAGACACTATAAAACTCTTAGAGGAAAACATAGGCAGAACACTCCATGACATAAATCACAGCAAGATCCTTTCTGACCCACTTCCTAGAGAAATGGAAATAAAAACAAAAATAAACAAATGGGACCTAATGAAACTTAAAAGCTTTTGCACAGTAAAGGAAACCATAAACAAGACAAAAAGACAACCCTCAGAATGGGAGAAAATATTTGCAAATGAAGCAACTGACAAAGGATTAGGCTCCAAAATATACAAGCAGCTCGTGCAGCTCAATATCAAAAAAACAAACAACCCAATCCAAAAATGGGCAGAAGACCTAAATAGACATTTCTCCAAAGAAGATACACAGATTGCCAACAAACACATGAAAGGATGCTCAACATCACTAATCATTAGAGAAATGCTAATCAAAAGTACAATGAGGGCTTCCCTGGTGGCGCAGTGGTTGAGAATCCGCCTGCCAACGCAGGGGACGCAGGTTCGTGCCGCAGTCCGGGAAGATCCCACATGCCGCGGAGCAGCTGGGCCCGTGAGCCATGGCCGCTGAGCCTGCGTGTCTGGAGCCTATGCTCCGCAGCGGGAGACGCCACAGCAGTGAGAGGCCTGCGTACCACACACACACACAAAAAAAACAAAAAACTACAATGCGGTATCACCTCACACCAGTCAGAATGGCCATCATCAAAAAATCTACAAACAATAAATGCTGGAGAGGGTGTGGAGAAAAGGGAACCTGTTGCACTGTTGGTGGGAATGTAAATTCATACAGCCACTATGGAGAACAGTATGTAGGTTCCTCTAAAAACTAAAAATAGAACTACCATATGACCAGCAATCCCACTACTGGGCATACACCCTGAGAAAACCATAATTCAAAGAGTCATGCACCACAATGTTCATTGTAGCACTGTTTACAATAGCCAGGACATGGAAGCAACCTAAGTGTCCATTGACAGATGAATGGATAAAGAAGATGTGACACAAATATACAATAGAATATTGCTCAGCCATAAAAAGAAAAGAAATTGAATTATTTGTAGTGAGGTGGATGGACCTAGAGACTGTCATACAGAGTGAAGTAAGTTGGAAAGAGAAAAACAAATACCGTATGCTAACACATATATATGGAATCTAAAAAAAAAAAAAGAGTTCTGAAGAACCTAGGGGTAGGACAGGAATAAAGACACAGATGTAGAGAATGGACTTGAGGACACAGGGATGGTGAAGGGTAGGCTGAGACGAAGTGAGAGAGGGGCATTGACATATATACACTACCAAATGTAAAATAGATAGTTAGTGGGAAGCAGCCGCATAGCACAGGGAGATTAGCTCTGCTTTGTGACCACCTAGAGGGGTGGGATAGGGAGGGTGGGAGGGAGCCGCGAGAGGGAGGGGATATGGGGATATATGTATATGTATAGCTGATTCACTTTGTTATACAGCAGCAACTTACACAACAATGTAAAGCAATTATACCTCAATAAAGATGTTTAAAAAAATAAGCTGATTCAAAGAGAGAAGCCATTTTTACAAAACCGCATATTCAAGACAAACGTCTTTTAGACCCTTTGTCCTATGAGCTTTTCAAAAAGAAACAGAAAAAAAAGTAAAATCAACAGGTGGGGAAAAAATGCACTCCTGATTTCTGGAATGTGGCCTCTTGGAGTTGAGCCAAGACATGGAAGCTTTGTGTCATCTATTCTCACCAAACCCTCTCAAAGCAGAGACAGATGTGAGGGCATTTAAGGCGAGGCAATTGGTCAGAAAGAAAGAAAATTGCTGGTTATGAGGTGAATTGCTGCCCTGTTTGAAATAAATAATTTAAAGCCAAATGAGAAGCCTGGAGGATGTTCAGGTGGCTGTGCTGCTCAAACCAGGTTCTCGGGGGAAATATTTGGAACCATTGCAGGAAACATCAGACACCTGCCTGAAGTGTCCTATTTCTAAAAGGCTTGGAGCAAAAATAAACACACTATTTTTACATTGAAACAAACAGGATGAAGCATGGCGTTGGAGGGCAAATCCTTGCTGCTTGTAAAGTCAAGGTAAAAGAGTGCAGAGGTGTTTTGTGTTTGTGGATGATTGTGTTGGACAGGTTCCTGCCAGTGTTCCCAGAGCTGTCCACACTCCCAGGGGTGCAAGCCCACATCTCCTGCATTAGCACCTCTGCAGTGGACAAGCCCAAGTCTGCTGCATTAAGAACTCTCCAGTGACAAGTTCATATCTGCTGCATTAAGTGCTCTCTAGTGGACAAGTTCAAGCAGCAGCATTTAGAGAATCATATGGCATGGACATGAAATCAGGGTCAAGGACTTGACTTCAAGTTCTGGCTCTACCACTGACTTGCCAGGTGACCTTGGGGCCATCAGTTCCCCTCTCTGGGCCTCAGTGATGTAATCTAGAACATAAGGAGAATGAACTCTGGTAGCTGAGGTTTCCACCAGCTCTAACAATCTGCTCTGGCTCCTTTTCGTTCTCCCCTTAGAGCTACTACCTTGAATGTCCTCTTTAGGCTTCCAGACCTCACATGCCACATGTAGCTCTATCGTCTACTAATTAAACAACACCACAGTATAGGAGACTGAGAAATAAAGGCATAGGGCAGAAACACTGGCCCTCTTGGCTGGTGGGGTCAGCCCATGTATATCATGTGTGGACTTACCCAGCTACCTCTGCCACAAGCTCCCAGCAATGGTGTGTACCACTCTGACAAGCAAATGATTTATTATTTATCATTATTCTGCCTACTGCTCCCAAAGGTGTTCACATCCTACTCCCTGGAACCCGTGAATATGTTAGCTTACATGGCAAAAGGAACTTTGCAGATGTGATTAAATTCAGGACCTTGAGATGAATAGGTTATCCTGGATTCTCCAGGCAGGTCCAGTGTAATCACAGGAGTCCTTGTAAGTGAAAGAGGGAGGAGGGGAGCCAGAGTCAGAGAAAGGAGGTGAGATGATGAAAGCAGAGACTGGAGTGATGCAGTTGCTGGCACTGAGGATGGAAGGGGCCATGAGCCAAGGAGTGTAGGTGTCCCTAGAAGGTGGAAAAGGCAAGAAAACGGACTATTCCCTAGAGCCTCCAGAAAGACCACAGCTCTGCCAACATGTTGATTTTAGCCCATTTTGGACCCACGAGTCCCATTTTGCCCCGCAGAACTGTCTGAAAATAAATTTAAGTCACTAAGTTCATGGCAATTTGCTATGGCAGCAATAGGAAACTAACAAAAACACTAATAATATTATTAATTTATTATTATGACTTGAGTCAGATTTTAACATGACAAAGAGAGGGTAAGGTGCTCAGAAGAAATGGATTCTAGTCCCAGCCTTTCTACTTACTAGCCCGGTGGCCTGAGAAAAGCCTCTTTTGCACATAAAGTGGAGATAATGACATCTACTTAACAATATTCAGGTACTAAACAGGTGTGTGTGTGTCTATGTGTGTCTATGTCTGTGTGTGTGTCTGTGTTTGTTTGTGTCTGTGTGTTTGTGTATCTGTGTGTGTGTGTCTCTATGTATGACTGTGTTTCCCTTCAATAGCACAACTCTCTTGGACTCAGAGCTCTACCTGCATTTGCATGTGAGGAGATGGAGCCTCAGGGGGTACCTTGCCAAGGTCTCACAGTTCAGATGTGTCTGGGCCAAGGTGGGAGCCAGGTGTGCCTGAATCCACACTTTTCCTAAATTGCTCGGCTTAGAGGAACCAGAGGGATAATGTGGGTCAGGACTTTTCTCTTTCCGTTTTTCCTGTGCAGTGATTACTCTTTACTTATATTTAAATGGACTCACTTTTTTAAAGTTAAATAAATAGATTTGAGAAGGAAATAAAACACATCCTGGCCTGTAAGGCAGGCCCTAAATGGTCTCCCCACCCCCGACCCGTTCCCTCTCTGAACCACCACCATGTGGCCTCAGGGACCACCCCATGTGAAACTGCAACTCTCCCCACCCCGGGCATCCCTGTCCTCCCTCCCCGCTTGATGTTTCCCTAGATTTCTTATCACCATCTAGCAGCAGCACACTCTTCATGCTTATGCTCAGCCTCCCTCCAGTACCTCCCTCCCCAAGATGCAACTACACGACAGCAAGACTTTTTTACCTGTTTCATTCGTTGCCATTGCCTTGGCTTCTAACAATGACGACCTCTCAGTATACACTCAGTAAATATTTGTTGAATGGAAAACAAACCATTTCTTTGCCATATATATATATATATATATAGAGAGAGAGAGAGAGAGAGAGAGCGAGAGAGAGAGAGAGAGAGAGAGAGAGAGAGGGAGAGAGAGAGAGAAGGGAGGAAGAGAGAGTTCTGCTTTTAGAATAAAATGGTTAGAAAAAGCATTTGTTTAAAGGTATCAGACAGCTACTGAGGCAGAGGGGACTTATAGGAACACAATCTGGGAAAGGAGTGAAACCCAGAGAGGTAAGCCCTGCATTTGGGGCAACTTTTCCTCTAGAGGCATCTCCCAATTCCAGAATGATGGCTGAGAATCTGAGATGCTTAGTAGACCTTGCAACAGATTCATGGGGCTGAGGAGGAGGAATTGGAGTTGAACTCCTGACAGGTAGGATGGTCGCTAGTCACCACAGGGCTACACCATAGGAGCAAGAGTTAATCATAAATAGACCAGATCTTCAAATCACTTCAATCACCAACAGATTTGTGGTAAGTTGGGATTGCTAATGCCTCTAGCCTCTCATCCTGCCAGATGCATACATCCAGAACCTCAAATTATTTTTACAGTTTTCATATACACTCTGATATTCAATCAAAAGTAGCCAGACATACAAGGAGAAAACCAAGAGAAATAACATCGAAAATAAACTGATAGTGATTCTGAAAATAGCAGTATTAGACACAGCCATTAAAATAATTATGCTTAATATGTTCAGATAATCAAGAGATAACGTCAAGAATTTTGGCATAGAAATGGTAGCTATATTTTGACTTACCAAATCAAAATTCTGGGACTAAAAAGTACAAAAACTGAAAAATGCAAGAACTTAATGAATGGTTTTACCAGCAGATAGCATGCACCCGAAGCAAGAATCAGGGAACTAAAGCATCAAAGATCAGAAGAAAGCATCCAGGTTGAAGCATGAAAACACAGAAAAGAGGGTAAGAAATGTCTGGGAAATTGTAAAGATGTCTAACATACATTAATTGGAAAATCAGAAAGAGAGTAGACAGAGGATGGAGAAAAAGCAATTTTTGGAAGATAATGGCCAACATTTTTTTTTTTTTTCTGATGGAAAGCCACAAGTCCAAGAAGGACTATGGATCCCTAGTAGGATAAAAACAAAGAAAACCACAACTTTGCACAGCTTAGTAAAACTTCTGACAACCAAGGGCAAACAGAATGTTATTCTGAAAAACAATCAGGATAAAAAGATATGTTACCTTCAAATAAGTAAGAATAAAATGGAAAGCTGGCTTTTCAACAAAAACAATGGAAGACAAAGAAACAGCAAAATGATATTTTCAAAGAGCCGAAAGAAAATAACTGCCAACCTAGAATTCTCCAGCCAGTGAAAATATCTTTCAAAAATAAAGGTGAAATGAAAACACCTTTTCAGTCAAACAAAAGCTAATAAAATTTATCCCTAGCACACTTGCTTGAAAGAAACTAATTACGGAAATATAAGTAGAAAATCCTCATATGTTTGGAAATTAAGATGTAAGTGATGTGTACTTCTAAGTAACCAGGGGACAAAAAAAATATCACAATGGAAATTTTAAAGTAGTTTGAATTAAATGATTATGAAAATACCACATAAGGCATATCAAATTTTGTCAGATACAGCTAAAGCCATGTTTAGAGTAAAATTTATAACCTCAAATGCATATAGTCTAAAACATGAAAGGCTGAAAATCAATGATCTAATATTCCATCTCAGAGAAGTTAGAAAAAGAATTTTCATTAGAGAACATCAGCAAAGACAAGTGAGTTCTAGAAAAGATTAATAAAGTTGGTAAACCCCTTGCAAGACTGTTTATAAAAAGAGAGAAAATGAATTGATAACTAATGCTATTGGGTTGGCCAAAAAGTTCGTTCATGTTTTTCCGTAAGATCAGAATGGATAGATCCTGAAGCATTAAAAACATAAGAATATATCATGAACATGTTTATAAAATATATTTGAAAACTTTAGATAAATGCCAAGAAAGAAAAAACTTACCAATACTGACTTAAGAAAAAATAGAATTTCTGTATAGTCCTATTCTATTAAATAAGTTGAACATGTAATTTAAAACCTTTTAACAAAGGAAATGCAAGGCCCATATGGCTTCTTTAAGAAAGAATAACACTAACACCATACAATCATTTCCAGAGGGGACACTCCCCAGCTCATAAAGTGAATGTATCCTTGATTGTATATCCTAATAGGAGCTTTACAAGAAAGGAAAATACAGGCCAATATCATTATACAAAACAATGATTTTGCAGTCATATATGTATACATTTTCAGTTTTCCATACATGTGCACCAAAAGACTTATACAAGAATATTTATGGGGCACTATTAGTATTTTTAAAATTTATTTTATTGAAGCATAGTTGATTTCCAATGTTGTATTAGTTTCCAGTGTACAGCAAAGCAACTCAGTTATGCATATATCTAATAGTTTGTATCTGATAATCCCAAACTACCAATCCATCCCTCCCCAACCCTGCTTTGGCAACCACAAGTCTGTTCTTTATGTCTGTGAGTCAATTTCTGTTTGATAAACAAGTTCATTTGTGTCATATCTTAGATTCCATATGTAAGTGATATCATTTGGTATTTGTCTTTCTCTTTCTGACTTACTTCACTTAGTATGATAATCTCTAGTTGCATCCATGTTGCTGAAAATGGCATTATTTTGTTCTTTTTTATGGCTGAGTAGTATTACACTGTATATATGTACCACATCTTCTTTATCCATTCATCTGTCGATGGACATTTAGGTTGCTTCTATGTCTTGGCTATTGTAAATACGGTCACTATTAGTGTTAACCCCAAACTGTCCATCAATAGTAGGGTGGATAAATTGTGGAATACTTACACATTGGAATACTACACAGCAATGAAAACAGACAAATTAGAGCTACATGCTACAACACTGATGCATTTCACAAACATAATATCAGCAAAAGAGGCAAGAAATAAAAGAAGTACATATTCTCTGATTCCATATGCTAATCTTTGGTGATTGCAGTTGGGCTGGTGGTGATCTTTGGGAAGGAGGGGAAGGATAGTGATTCTGAGGGAGCACAGCATGGGGGCTTTCTGGGGTGTTGGTCTTGTAAGTTGATTCTTTTTTTTTTTTTTTTTGATTCTTTTTGTACGTGGGCCTCTCACTGTTGTGGCCTCTCCGGACGTGCAGGCTCAGCGGCCATGGCTCACAGGCCCAGCTGCTCTGCAGCATGTGGGATCTTCCCAGACCGGGGCACAACCCGTGTCCCCTGCATCTGCAGGCGGACTCTCAACCACTGCGCCACCAGGGAAGCCTCCGTGTGTTAACTTGCTTTAAATTTATAAGATAAAATCGGCAGGCGGGGGCTTCCCTGGTGGCGCAGTGGTTGAGAGTCCGCCTGCC
>NW_006778171.1:639524-646252 GCF_000442215.2 Lipotes vexillifer | reverse complement strand
AAAAAAAAAAAAAAAAAAAAAAAAAATCGGCAGGCGGACTCTCAACCACTGCACCACCAGGGAAGCCCGTAAGTTGATTCTTGATCCGGGTGGAGGTTACACAGGTGTATACATTTTGTGATGATTCATCAAACTGCACACATATTATTTGTGCAAATTTAAAAATGTGTGTCATACTTTAATCTTCAAATGTAAGTTTATGTTCAGTGAAACGCTTAGTTTTGGACTGGACTCAAATTTTTCTGCAACCCCATAGAAAACTGCAAATATCCGGTTGTCCCTAGAGTATTTCCTGCAACATCTTTGAGTGCCCTTAGAGAATATTTTCCCACAATCCCTTCTGCTTTGTATGGGCTAAAATGCTACTTCTGGAATTGGACTCTAGGAGGAATCTGGAAGTTAGGCTAGCTCTGTGCGAGGGAGCCTATCCCCAGTTGCTCCTTTCATTCTATCAGGCCATGTACCCTGAGGAAACGAAGACTGTAAAGTGGTTCTGGAAGTTGTGAAGTGCTCGGTAGATTGGAACTGTTGTTGATGTTTTGGACGAGAGGCACTCTGCCCTCTGTGCACTTGGAGTCTGCAGCCCCTGTAGGACTGGCCTTTGAGGCCTGTTCCCATAGACCACAGTTATAACCGCACCAGCCTGTAGGTCTGCAACTCCCAACCACTGGCGACCCCAGCAACCTCACCTTTACCGCAGCCTTGGTTAAATAAATAACGGTAGAGTGAAAGTGCCTTGGGGACCCAATAAACTTTGATCAAGCGCGTGTGCTGGGTCTGGTGCTGTTCTCCGAAGGAAATTTTCTGTGGCCGGAAGTGGGGCAACAGACAATATACAAGTACAGGTGACCCTTGAACAACGCGGTGGTTAGCGGTGCCGACCCTCAGGGCAGTCGAAAATTCACACACAACTTTACAGTCGACCCTCCATACATGTGGTTCTGCATCTGCGAACTCAACATCGGATTGTGTGGCACTGTCATACGTATTTAGTGAAAAAAAATCTGAGTATAAGTGGACCTGCATGGTTCAAAGCCATGCTGTTCAAGGGTCCCCTGTAAAAACCGAACAAGATACTTTCAAAAAGCACTAAGTGCCATGAGGAACATAAGACAGGATGGAGAGATAAGGAGTGATGAGGAGGGATTGATTTTGACAGGTGAAGGCCTCCTTGAGGAGGTATGGCAGTTTCCTATGGCTGTTGTCACCAAAAACCACAACTGGGGGGCTGAAAACAACAGAAATTATGCTCTCAGAGTTCTGGAGGCCAGAAGTCCAAAATCAAGGTATCTGCAGGGTTGGTCCCTTCTGGAGGCTCTGAAGGAGAATCTATTTCATGCCTCTCCTGGCTTGTGGTGCTGCCGGGAAGCCTTGGCATTCCCTGGCTTGTGTCAGCATCACTCCAATCTCTGTCTCCATCTTCACGCGCCCCTCTTCCCTCTGTGTCTCCCTGTGTCTTATCATCTTATAAGGACACCAGTCATTGTGTTTAGGGCCCACCCTAATCCAGTGTGACCTCACCTTAACCCTATTCCATCTGCAAAGGACCCGTTGGGTCACATTAGTTCCCATTAGTGGGAGGTAGTGAGGCTGAGCTGAGATGGGAAGGACAGTGGGGCGTCAGCCTGTGGAACTGTGAGGACAGAGGACTCGGGATAAACAGAACAACAAAGGCTGATATCCCACGATCAGAATGAGCCTGGAGTGTCCGGTAAATCATAAGCCTGGGGCACCTCGGGGGGAAGGATGGCAGGATATGGGGTCACAGGTCAAGAGGGGCCACTCAGGAGTGTGGGATGCTTGGTGCAGCAACACGAGCCCAGGGTAATCAACCATCCTCATTTGCCCGGAACTCAGGGGCTTCCCGGGACACAGAATTTTCAATGCTAAAGCCAGGATGGTCCCTGGCAAACTGGGATGAGTTTGGTCATCCTACAGCCGGCTACCTCCTCATGGCTCACCACTGGTTTAGCCAGCAGCATCTCATTTTCCCCCGAAATTTCACAATGGGCAAGGAGGAAGAGTCTCCATTAATTGACAGCGTCCTGTGTGCCTTTCACTCTGCTAAGCGTTCTCCAGGGATTCAGTCTGCGCAGGCGCCCTGTGAAGGAGGCGTTCTTACTGTGCCAACCGTATGCCACGTCCATTACCACGACCATGCCTCCTCTTTCCTACCAGCCGTATCATTTCCTTAATAGCTTTTCATGAGATGATGATGATAATTATCCCCAGAGGGTAGGGGGAGTGTCAGGGTGAGGACCTATCAGTTTTCCAAGTGTCCATCAAGTGACCAAAAGTGAGCCAGGTGCTTTATATGTAGTAATTTTATTCCCACCGCAACAGGAATAGACAGCAATTATGACCCTTCTTTCATAGATGGGTAAGCGGAGGCTAGGAGAACCTAACTAACTTGATCAAGGTCACCTAGTGAGGAAAGCAGGGCTCTGGGACTTGAATCCTGCACCTTCCTCTCTATTCCACTGCCCCCTAAGCAACAATGTGCCACATTGATCCATGGCCACTTGATTTTTCCGTGAGGCCAGATGCTCTCAATATGTGTGTTTGGGATAAAAATTCAGATAGCATCTGGTTTATGTTGCAACTTTGGAGATAATTCCTGTCTCTTTGCACCTTAAGCATGTTTCCCTCGTGTGCTGAACCAGAAAAAGTTATCCTGGGCTGAGATGCAATGAATGAGATGCTCAGCTTATAAATTGGGCAGCACATTCCCTTCACTATTTCTTTTTAGGAAGGGCTTCCCTGAATGCTAGAAACTGGGGTGAATTCAGCTTAAGATGAAACACATTGATTGGTGCCTAAAGTGTGTCGGGAACTGTGCTCTAACCTCTAGGCATCAGGAGGCCAGGGCAGGAAAGAAATTTTTGATTGCCCGAACAATCTGGTGAAAAATTAGAAGACAATAATAGTTAGTGCTAGTAATGCTGACTTGTATGTACAGCTTTACGCTGAGTGAAGCACTGAGCAAATCTCAATGAACTCTCATAGCAATCCTATGAAGTCAGACTCAGTTCTTATCCCCAACTTGTAGATAGAGAAACTGAGGCTGAGAGAGGCTAACTCTCTCAGCCCAAGTCCTCAACTTTTGTAAGTTGCAGGGATTTGACCCAGGAAGCAGTGTGACTCAGAGTGTAATAAGCAAGCCACGAATCTGCCTGGGTTAAGTGCATTTGTAGACCTTCATGGGTCTATAAAGGGTCTTAAGAATAACCCTGCCCAGAAATGGGTAGAAAACAAAGTTTCTTGAACCTGACAAGGCCTCATGATATTTCTACTAACAGAACCTCTATGAGTGCAGAGTATTATGTTTTATGAGACATATTTATAACTATTACTTTTTAAATAGAAATATCAGTCATAAGCCTTTGAACACATAAATTTATCTCAAAAGTTATGAGACCCTATGTGAGTGACGTAGTCTATAAAATGTTGTAAAATGGGTTTAACAGTATCTGCCATAACTGAGTTCCATGATTTACCTAAGGAGGTGCCATTAGCTGGTGGGAAAGTTCAAGTTCTAGAATCAGAGACCTGATCTACTGGGCAAATAACCTCTTGGAGCATTTTTGGATGTCCCTTGGTGATTTGGGAAAGTTACTCAACCTCTCTGTGCCTCAGTTTTCTCATATTTAGAATGGGGATAATGATAGTACATTTACTTTAGAGGGTTGTTATTTAAAATAGATAAGTTAATATAGGTAAAGAGAGAAGGAAGATCCCTGCTACTTGGTAGGCACTATGTGCGTTGGTTATTATTATCACCACCGTCACCGTCACCACCAGTATCACTACCATCAGCTACCACCATTTCCCCTCCTATGAAATCTACCTCCCAGCCATACTCTATGGAGTAAATGATAAAGTGCATGTTAAAATGTTGGCAATTTGTGCAGAGTGCTGGGAATGGTGTTGTGGCTACAGCACTATTTTTGTCAAGCACAGAACAGAGGGAGGTGCCATGACCAGAGTCTTCCATGAAGAAGACAGCTCTCTCACTGCTGCCGTGCTTCCTTCATAGGCATCGCCCTCAGCGTGCTCCCCATGTACCTGAGTGAGATCTCACCCAAGGAGATCCGCGGCTCTCTGGGGCAGGTGACCGCCATCTTCATCTGCATTGGCGTGTTCACGGGGCAGCTGCTGGGCCTTCCTGAGCTGCTGGGAAAGGTGAGTGTGGCTCCGCAGCCAACCACGTCCGTTCTCACTTCCTGTCACCGTCTCTGCTCCCCACGTCCCTTGCCAGACGAAGGGTAGTCAGAGGTGAGCCCTTCCTCCAAAAGCTTGTCCCTATGTCCTAGAATTCTTGAGCATTCAAGCCTTTTGCTTATTATTGGACAAAAGTTGTTGAGTTTCTTTGATTGGGTTTGATTTTTTTTTTTTTAGAAAATAAAAATATACAAAAAATTCAAACCTTACAGATTGTTCGAATCCACCCACCCAATAGCTATCGTTAACAGCTCAATAATTTTCATTTAGGCTTTTTTCTTTGCTTATCTAAACTTATATATACATAGTTTTGTTTTGTTTTGTTTTTTAATGGAATCATGCCATATACATTGTTCTGTTACTTGCCGTCTTCATTTAATATATTTTGGGCATCTTTCCAAGATGTTTAGCTTAGCTCTACCTCACTCTTGAGCCTTTCTTTCCCACATTAATATGTCATTGCACAGTCTTCTGTTGTTGGCTTTCTGTTTTGGAAACAGGAAGGCCTGACTTTAAATCCCAGTACAGGCATGTACTTGCTGTGTGGCCTTGGCAAGGAGGAACACCTCACCCACGTAAAGTCAGTTTTTAAAATTGCTGCCTTTTCAATAAAATCACTCATTTCATTGAAACATTCAGATATGCACACAAATATACATACAACTATATAAGTTTTAACATCCTCATGTCTGTTCTTTATATCTTCTCTCTTGACTTAATTTGATTTTGCTTTCTCTCTCTCTCTCTCTCTCTTTGTCTCTTTTTTTTTTTTTTTTTTTCTGTTTTTTTGTTTTTCTGACCACACTGCAGGGCTTGTGGGATCTCATTTCCCTGACCAGGGATTGAACCCAGGCCACGGAAGTGAAAGCGCTGAATCCTAACCACTAGATCACCAGGGAACTCGCTGCTCTCTCCCATTTTAAATAACATGTCCAAATGGTTGCCTCTAATTTTGCTGTTTGAAAGACTAAACTCTGTTATCCATTTTATTGCTTTCCAATTTTAATTTCTGCCTTTTCATTATTATTCATACATTTTTTTCCTTGAACATAGATTTGCCAACATTCCCAAAATTTTAGTATGCCACTTTCTCAATGTTATTTTTCTAAATGATTTGTCATTTTGATTCCATATTGGGAACAATTAATTAGAATAATGTTTTCAATTCCCAATCAGATGTGACTTTCTTCTTGTCACTCACTGCCAGTTTTATTTTGCTGTGTAAAGAGAAAGTAATCCATAAATTCCTCCTTTGGGGAACACGTTAAGGTTACCCTGGCCAGTTTGCAGTCACCTTTTAGAAGTATCCCATGTTTGCTCAAGGACGGTAGCTTTTTCTTGGCACATTGTAACACAGAGAACTGGTAATACAAAATGACTGTGATGTCATCACAACAATTATTGTTAATCTACAAAATGCTAAGGAAAAATTTCACACGAGATTAAAAAGAGGTGAGAAAATGTGATTCTACCATAGACAAATGAACTCCAAAGGGCAGGGCACAGAGCAGCCCAGTTGTAGCTGCAGCATCGAGTCACGGGCATGCGGGTTCTGGTGCCAGACTGCCTGGGTCTGCCTTCCAGCCCCACCACCACGCGCTGTGGGACTTTGAGTAAAGTTTCTGAACCTCTCTTAGCTGTTTCCTTACCTATCAATGAGATTACAATGGCACCTCTCTCATGGGGGTTTCTTGTAAGGCTTGAAGAGGGAAACAGATGTCAAACATTTGGAACAGTACCTGGAGCTGGTGGTAAATAGATGTCAGCCAATATCTCATTTAATTCATGTAGCAGCCCTTGGAAATAAATATTATTACTTTCTATGTTAGAGATTAAAGGTTCAGGCTCAGAGAGGTTTAATAATTACCCCAAATGGCTACAGCAACGAGGCAGTGGAGCCTGGATGGAGCCTGAGCTTCCTGGCTTTGAAGCCATGACCTCTGTGCTGTAGGACGTGCAGAGCGGGACTTGCAGATGGGGAGCACAGGGAGGCATCCCCAAAGTTTAGAGTCCTGGCACAGGAAGTCAGGCAGGCCAGTCCTCTTCGGTCTCGTATGTTTCTCATGTGGGCCCAGCCCCTGAGCTCGTGAGAGCACTTCTTTTCTGTGAGCTTTTCATCTTGCACTCTCTGTCCTTCATTCAAGCCCAGGAAGAAAAATCCGTTTGATTTTTATAAAAATATAAGACACGTATTCATCCACGTTAAAGTGGATCCAAACAGCCCAACACCACTTTCACATGGTGAGAATCTTCTTTATTTATCCAGTGACTTAGAAATCACCTCTTTTCCCTTTGAAATGAAGAATCTCATTTGGGGCACGCCTCAGATGTTTTCTATAGCCGGAGAAAACATGCTGGTGGGTCGGGAGCAGCCACACGATGAATTTCCTTTGATGGGAAATAGGAAAAAAAAAAAATAGAGGGGCTTCCCTGGTGGCGCAGTGGTTGGGAGTATGCCTGCTGATGCAGGGGACACGGGTTCGTGCCCCAGTCCGGAAAGATCCCAC
>NW_006778171.1:592766-639425 GCF_000442215.2 Lipotes vexillifer | reverse complement strand
CGGAGCGGCTGGGCCCGTGAGCCATGGCCGCTGAGCCTGCGCGTCCGGAGCCTGTGCTCCGCAACGGGAGAGGCCACAACAGTGAGAGGGCCACGTACCGCAAAAAAAAAGAAAAAAATTAGAGACTGTCACCTCCGCATCCTTGCTGCCACTTCAGAGGTCCTCACAGGGTGATGTCCAATCTCCTTCAGACGACCTTCCGAGATCTGAATTTTCTCTTTTAGATAATTTAGCCTTTCCAATGGGGCAGTGTGAGTCCTGTTAGCTCCCTGAGTCGGCTATAATTGAGTCTTCCTCTCCAGCGGTAGGAAAAAGAATTCTGTTCTGTGTGGGAAGGGCTCTGGCATCTATCAAGTGTTAGAGCTCATGTCTGAAAATTGCAATTTTTAAGGCTGATTTAGTGACCACTTCCAGCCGTGTCATTATGTAAGTGCTTATCGGGCTTTTACTGAAGCTGTTGAGATTGATTTACACACTCTCTCTCAGTGGCTCCCAAACCCCAGACCTGCTGAATCTGAAACTCTGGGGGTGCGACTTAGCAATCTGTGTCTTAACAGTCTCCCCCACCAGGGAATCTGATGCCTACTCAGTTTTGAGAACTCCAGGGAGAGTGATTCAGAGCAAGGACCCTGGGACCAATGCCTGGGTTAGGATCCTGGCTCTACTACCTACTAGCTCTGTGGCTTTAGACACAGCTAAGCTCTGTGCATCTTTGTTAGTAAAACGGCAATAAGTGTGCACAGCTCACTGAGTTCTTGTGAGAATTAGATGCAACTATACACTTACAGTTCTTAGGACTCACTCCTTAAATATTAGCTCCATTTGGCTTCACTCTGTATAAGGCATATGCTGGACCCCTCACCGCCTCACCTCTTTCCTGTGAACCATCAGAGTTAGCTGTTCCCACCTCAGTCTTCCTCAAATGACAGTCCTCTCTTAAGAGACTTGCTTTGTTCTGCTAAGAGTCTACATGTAGTCTGCTACATGGCTAATGCCATGGGTGGCGCGTGCCCCTGGGCTAGGGGCGCTTCAGCTCGGCCCATATCTCAGTTTGCAGGCAAGGAAGGTTGAAGGGATACAAAGGTACATTTAATTGATCTTGAAGCCATGCCATCTGGCATTTTAAAGACAGTCTCTGAAGCTTGCCTGAACTTTGCCGTCCTGTCTTTGAGACAGCTTCAGGGGAAAATGGTTAGCCCAGCTGCCCTCTGAGTAGGCGGCCTGGCATGGGTGTTGGAAAGAGTTTCCTGAGCCCCAAGAAGGAAGAGGTGGGTGGCTCTGGAGGTTTTCTTGGTCCTAAGTGTGCTGCCCTGTGACTCACATGGCCCCAGCAGCCAGACTGGTATGCCTCAGAGGGAAACCTTGAAGGCAGAACAGTTCAGCAAATGTCAGGCAGAGAGCAGGGTCATTGCATCCTCAGACCTGGGCCCTGAGCTCCAAAAGTTCACATTTGCTGTGTGCCTCTTCCACATGTTAACTCATGGAATCCATGCAACCACCCTATGGATTAGGTACTGTCGGTATCATCCCCATTTCATAGATGAGGACACTGAAGCAGAGAGAGATTTACAAATGTGCTCAAGGTCACACAGGTAGCGAGCTGCAAAGCTGGGATTTGAATGCAGGGTGCTAGAATCCCTGCTGTTTTGGCCTTGGCCTTTCTCAGGCAGAACCCAGCTCAATAGAAGTGCTTATAACAAAATGCTCCCTGCCCACAGCCAGGTCGCACTGTCTGTGGTCCAGTATAACACGTTCTCTTCACACAAATGCTTCTGAACAGCAAAGGTACACCCTTATCACCTCCAGAAGTTTGGCCATTTTATCATCATCCCCATCTCATGAGGCTGTTGGAAAGACAAGATGGATCTGAAATGCCTTGTGATCTACATATTGCTGGACAGGAGTCCAAAGAGATTACATCACCTGCAGCCTCCAGTGCTCTCTGTGCAATGGCTCATTCTCCCTGGGGGCACTGTCATCATTAGACCCATTTCTCAGATGAGGAGAGCAAGTCTCAGGGATATTCAGTGCCTGATTCTGGGCTGCATGCCTGCAGAGGAGGACGGTACCCTCAGCCCCTGGCCACCCGGCCCAGCCCCATCCAGTGCACCCTGTAGTGGCCACTCTCTCTTGGAAATAGGTCCTGAGCCAACTCATGCAGGCCCCTCACCACCCTGGGATGGGGGGAACCTCACAGGTAAGATCTGAAGTGACGCCAGGAGGCTGAGCCTCCAAGATGGCAGCTCAATCCCATCCTGATCTTGGATTTGCCCGACTGTCTAGTGCAAGTCACTCAGTGCCTCTGAGCCCCAGTCCCCCCATTTGGAGACTGGGAGGGCAGGGATGATCCTTCATTCACACAGCAGAGGAGGAGATGAAAGGGTGGAGCAGGAGACCTAGAATTTGCAAGCAGTGGGCTTCATCCACATCATCTCACTTAAATTTCATCTTAACGTGGGAAGTAGGTTCTGTCATCATCCCATCTTACAGGTTGGAAAATGGAGACTCTGAGGGGAAACCTTGCCCAGAGCTATCTGGCCGGTGATCTTGAACATGATTTAAACCTGGGGAGGCATTACGAGTGTGTTATCATATGTGAGACCCTCAAGCACAATGCTCAGTCCTTCCCTTCATTTCTGTGAGGACAGGCGTGTCCAATTCACCTGTCGTCCTTGGAGCATGTACCCTTTACCCAGAAGACTCGCAGAAGATATTATTGAATAAATGGGTAAAAGCTCCACCCCCATTTCCGAAGGAGTTGTCCTGTTTCAGGAATCATGCTAAGCTCTTCACTGGCATTGTCTGATGTGATCCCCACAACACACAAAAATCCTCTAGGACCTGACTGCTATTATTATACCCATTTTGCAGATGAGCAAACCGAGTCCCACAGGAAGTTGGAGAACTTGCCCATGGCCACCCACTAGCCAGGGAGTCTGGCCCAGACCCTTGCTCATATCGCCCTGTACGTCTGTAACCAAAGCAGTGCAGCCCAGGACTCTCACTTGACAGGGAGCTACTGCCCAAGACCCGAGCACAAAATCTGGGGCACTCCGTGGCGCTTCGTCCAGATCCAGACTGTGGTCGGGTGCCCTCTAGTGTCTGCAGCCTGCAGGAGCCCAGGCCCCCATTTGGACTTTGTCTATTGGTGATGTATTCATTCATTCAACAAACATTTATTGAGCACCTACTGTGTGCCTGGCACTGTTCTAGGCTCTATCCAGCAGTGAACAAAACAGCCAAGGACCTCTGGCCTCATGAACCTTGCATTTTGGTGCAGGACACAGATCAGAGGCAGATACATATTTAAAGTCAGTCAGTAATGGATGCTGTGAAGCAGAACAAAGCAGGAAGGAGGGGGAGGGTGGCGAGGGAGGCTATTTTAGGCAGGTTTTAGGCAGGCAGGGTCAGGGGGGGAGAGGCCTCTGGGGCTGAGATGCATATGAAGCATGGGAGCAGCAGCAGAGGCGGATTGCTGGGGGAAGAGTCCTAGCGCTTTCCCAGAGATGCCTCTCCGGTAACTCTCACCTAACCTGGCTTCTTCCCACCCCCTGCTGGTCCTGTCCATCTCCCACCAAGTCTCCAACTGATGCAGCGCCTCTCCCTCCCCCACCACTGCCCCTAAATTCAGGCACTTCTCACTTCTCCTCTGGACCCCTCCAGGAGACTTGCATCTGTAATTTCTACCTCATATAGCCATATAATTCTGACTAACTCAAATCAACCAGTATTTATTGAGGAGACACAATGCACCAGACCTCACAGAGAGGAGACAGGCAAAGTCCCTGCCTGCAATGAACTCGCTGCTAGAGGGGCAGATGGAAGGGACCACAGACAGGGGCATTCCGTGCAGAAAGCCCAAAGGTAGAAAGACCACCAGAGCAGCCCTAAGGCAGCAGGGGACGCCCAGGGAAGCCTTTCTGGAGAGGGTGGTATCCACCTTAAGGATAAGGGGACAGTTAGGTAGCCAGGTGCTAGGGAAGGGAGACACCATTCCAGGTAGAGCAAATGGCCAGTGCAAAAACAAAAATAAAAATAAGAAGACTGAGAGAGAGCTAGGCACATTTGGAAGCAGAGTGGCTCAATAAGAGTGCCACAGATTGAACGAATGACAACATGAACTAGTTAAGGCAGTGAGATGTTAGCATTGCTTTGAAAATCCAGCCCCATATCCTTGGTGTGCAGAGAATGGAGGGTACTCAGAGGCAGAGGGGATGGGAGCATGCACATAGGTGCAGCCTAGCATCTTATAGATGAGGAGGCAGCACCCGAGAGGGAGGGGTGCCATGCTTGTTCATTGGTGGGTTCAGCAAAGAGCCACCAGGGGAGTCCGTGTCCAGGGAAGGGGCACCAGATAGCTGACAGAGACTCCAAGTGGGACAGAGCACCCAAGGAGGAGGGACAGTGGCTACTGAAATTAGATGGGAGCCCCAGATTGTGGGTAAGCTGGCCTTTAACTCCTACACTTCCCGCTCATGTCTGAAAGGTGAGTTTCATACACTCAATCCAGACACGAAGTCACAGGCTCAGGGTAGCAGATCTAATCGCAGACACACTCTTCAATTAGGATGGACAACTTGTGTTGGCTCAGGACCACAGCAAAGGGAAAAAAGAAGCAACATCTCTTGGCTCCCAACCACGTACCAGGCCCACGCTAGGATATCGCAGCTGTCAACCTCCCAGCAACCCTGCAAAATAAGTGTTAATTACTCTTCTCATGCGATTCCAGAGAGAACAAGTAATTTGCTTAAGGCCCCAGAGCTAGTAAGTAGAAACAGAACTGAACTTGGGTCTAATTCTGAAGCTGAGTGGGGCTGTGAAAGGCCCAAGGTTATGGCCCAAATTTGTGACCCAAAGTCTTGGAGCTCATTGGTAACTAGGCTGGTACCTGACCGCTGGCAGTCACACCATCCATATCCCCAGAATCCAGGTCATCAATAGGAAAGTCAAAATCATAGGGCGTCCTTGTGCTTCTGTGAGCCTTAGAACAAACCACATTTCTTTTTTTTTTTTTTTTGCGGTACGCGGGCCTCTCACTGTTGTGGCCTCTCCCGCTGCGGAGCACAGGCTCCGGACGTGCAGGCTAAGTGGCCATGGCTCACGGCCTGAGCCGCTCCGCGGCATGCGGGATCCTCCCAGACCGGGGCACGAAGCCGCGTCCCCCGCATCGGCAGGCGGACTCTCAACTACTGCGCCACCAGGGAAGCCCCAAACCACATTTCTTTTTCTTCCTTTCTTGAGCTCCATTTGGAGGACACTGATCTGCTCACAGATGAGCCACAATGAGGATTTGTAGCAGGAGGTGACAGACGAAGCCGTGGTATGACTGGATCAGAACGATGAGACCCAGAAACCAGGATGATTCAGCTAGAACACAGGAGCCTGACGAAGGGGTTCATCATGGGTTTCAAGTTGAGGCAGCATTATTTAGAAAAGAATGCTGGTTACCTAATTCCCTCGGGAAAGAGAACAGTGATCTCTGTAAACATATTGTCAGAGAAATTGGACTGCCTAGGTTAAGAGCACAGAGCTGGGTACCACACTGCCTGGGGTGGGTGTACCACTCTGCCATTTATAAGACGCATGACTATGAATGCATGACTTAACTTCTTGGTGCCTTTGTTTTCCATCTGTCAAATGGGAATGAAGGCAGGGGTGTTGTGAGGGTGAAATCGAGTTACTCTGTATGAAGCACTCAGCAAATTCACACGTGCTCAGTGTCAGCCTGTCACTGTAGATTGGCCCGGGGAGGCACTCTGCAGGTCAACCACCTTTAAACATTGCATGTATTTCTCTCTCTAAAATGAGGAAGGGACAAAGTTGATTTCATGGAAAATTTTGCTGCAGGACTTTTAACCCCTCTCTCCACCTCTCCAGCCTCGGTTTCCTTATCTGTAAAATGGGAATAATAGCTACTGACCTTACTTTCCCATAAGATTGCTCAAGAACCAAGCAAAGCAGAAGACACTCAAACCCTTTGAAAAGCAGAAACATGTTGTAGGAAGCGGGTAGGGAGCTGGCGTTTCTTGAAAGGTGACCCTGCACAGGTCACTGCACTCATATGTGGCACTTGGGACAACTTTCTGAGAGGTGAGTGTTACGCCCTGGGAGGGTAATTTCAGTATTATTTCTAAGACAGGAAAATGCGAGGGTAATCATACAGCGATGTTCTTGAGGTGTCTTTTGTTGTTGAAGTCAGAGTCAGACCATGAATGTGTACAGGAAGTCCCCTACATACGAACAAGTTCCATTCCGAGAGCATGTTCATAAGTCCGATTTGTTCATAAGTCCAACAAAGTTAGCCTAGGGACCCAACTAACACAATTGGCTACACTGTACCAGCTATATCACCACTGATTTTACGCTTGCTTCCAGACATCCTGGGCTTGAAATAAAGATACTGTACTACTGTACTCTATACAGTCCTGTACAGTAAAGTACAGAGAAGCACAACCACTCGTAGAGGATGCCCACAGGTGACAGTGTACGCCAGACACGTGAACTAACTTACGTGATAGGACATGCAAACACACGTTCGCATCTTTGAAAGTTTGCAACTTGAAGGTTTGTATGTAGGGGACTTACTGTACCTGAATCAGCGATTCTAGAACAACACATTTGCTGCAGTGACCTGAGCATCTTAGCCTCTGGATTGTACCCTGTGGGGTCAGGTGGTGTTGACTTCTGCAAGATCTGGAGTGGAGATGGTGAGAGACTGACCCATTATAAGGTGGTGTAGTGTGGTGCAGACACAGCTGGGGACATGGTCCCCACCCCAGGGCTCTGTTAGCTGCAGCCAGCAGGGTCCCCCTTCTGGAAGGTGGTTGTGGGGACATCGAGGTCATGGGTTCCATGCACGTTCATTGACCGGTGCTTGTGAGACCCAGCTTGTGACAAGTAACAAGCAAGGTGCATTCAACCCTTTTACAAAGCATCCCTTCGGAAGGTGACTGTTTCTCCCTCACTGAATGGCTGATGCACAGACCTGCCCCTCACCCTGGTGGAATCCGTTTTGGTAACAGCATGAGCCACTGGAGCTGAGCTCGAGTGATCTCTGATGAGTTCTGTACAGAACTTTCTACAGGGGAGCAGGATTGGTTCAGCCTAATATCATCTGCATATAAATTCACTATTTAGCTAGCAGCTGCCGCGAGGGAAGGCAATGGGTATTGCCTCGCACTGAGAACCATGTGGTATCAGGAATAATGTCACAAAAAGAGCCCCGTGCACAGTTCAGAAGAGCCACGCTCTTATTCAATTCTGTCCCCCAATTTCACACATGAGCTTGCCTCAGCTACTTGACCTTTGTGGGTCTCATTTTTCTCTTCTGTAGACTGCAAATTATAATCATACCTCATAGGGGACTATTATTTATGCTACTTTAGCCCTTTAATAGGACACCATGTAGGGAAGTTTTAGCTTTTATATATATGTGGTGTGTGTGTGTGTGTGTGTGTGTGTGTGTGTGTGTGTGTGTGTGTATTTAGTACTTTAAAAGCAGGGGTGTGTGCTATTTCAGGGGTCTCTATCGTACCTGCAGCATCGCTTACCTATGCCATTCATCTTACTCAACACGTATTCAGTCAAGAAGCATTTACTGAACACCTGCCAAGTGCCAGGCATTGGGAAGAAACATAAAAGAACATGGCAGGGGGCGGCCCTGAGACGGTCAGTGTAGTCGGAGAGACATACCCATAAAGAAATACGTGCTATACAGGTAACAAGTGCTTTCATGGAATTCTGTACCAGCAAGAGATGTCATCCAGAGGAGGAAATGCTAAAACTGTGAGGATACGTGGATGTTCTGTGGATAAGGGCAGGCGTTCCTGGGAGAGGAAGCAGCAGGTGCAAAGGCACAGCATCATGAAATCAGCTTGTTAGGCTCAGGGGCGCCCTCAGGTTGGCAGGACCAGAGCAGAGGAGCAGAGGGCTCCTCTGTCTAGCCAGTGGCAAGGCTGGAATCCTCGAAGGGTGCTCATAAAACAGGGCTTTGTATTCCAGGCGAAGAGATTTGAACTTGATCATGAGGGTAGTAGGGAACTGCTGAAAGTTTAGACAGAAAAGTAGCTTAGAACGTCAGATTCACATTTTAGAAGCGGATCACTCTGAGGCTACGAGGGGAAAGCAAAGAATGCAGTAGGATTTCGGGACAGTTAAGATGCTGTTGTCAGAATCCAGGCGAAACGTTGTAAGAAACTCCCCTAAGGCAAATGCTAGCAAGGTAGAAAAGGTGGAGGCGCACAAGACAGAGATTTCAGAAACAGAGCCAATAGCATTATATGCGGATAGACAGCAGATCGGATGGCAGTGGGAGGCCTGTGAGTTAAAGGCAGGAATGGAGGTGATGTCGGGTTTCTTAATTGAATTTCTGGACAGGTGGTGATAGCCCCAGCTGTGGTCCAGCGATAGGCATGCGTGGGCTGGGAGGTGGGGGACACCATGCAGAGATTATGGAACCCAAGGGTTATCAGTGGAGCTGTCCCCTAGGCAACTGTAAATGTGAGTTAGGGGTCCCAGTAAGAGGTGTGGCCCGGATGCGGAGGTTTGGAGTCACGGCCCCATACATGTGTCTTAGGTTGGGTTCCCCAGGAAAGAGACACTGAGATGGAGATTTGTGAGCAGGAAGTTGATTGGGGAGTGTTCTCAGATCAACACCTGTCAGGCAGTAAAGGAAGCAGGACTCAGCAGAGGGAGAGGGTGAGCTGCCCTCAGCCGCAACAGAGGTGTCAGCCCGCAGGGAGCATCGGACCTGGGAGGACCCATCAGAGATGCACCACTTTCAGGCAGGCGAGGAGAGGCCTTTGTGCCTCCACATCAGCCAGCCACTGGGTGCAGCTTGCTCCTAAGGAGGCATGAGTTGCCTTGTGGAGGAAGCATCCTTCAAGGGCATGTGTGTGAGGGAGGGCAGGGACCCACCTGCTCTCTCATAGCCAACAACACTCCTGGCAGCTGGGGGATGAGCCCCTCATTTCTGCGCCACACACCACTGTCTGCCGCAGGTGGAGGTGAGGCCCTAGGTTCTCAACTGGTTGCCACTGGAGCCACCTGGACAGCTTGAACAACCCAGCGCCCAGGCCACACCCCCAGGCCAATTAACCCCAAATCTCCGAGTGTGGGAGACCATGGGCATCAGTAGTTTTCAAAATCCCCCAGGTGATTCCAATGTGCAGCCAAGTCTAAGAACCACTGCCCTGGGGGAAGTGATGGAGATGAACAGAAAAGAGGGTTGGGCTCAAATCCCTGGGAAGGTGCTCAAAGAAATGAGAAGAACCAGGAGAGAGGTGTCCTAGAAGGAAACAGGCAGTGGATTCCAGAAAGAAGTGCTCCCCTGCAGCAAGAACCCATGTGGCACCATGCCTGAGGGAGAGGGTGACCCAGCTGCTCTAAAATATACCTGGGATTTGGCTTTAATCGGGCATTGTAAGGTGACAGACACGGAGACACTACCTTTGAAAGAAGAGTTTATTACTCACAGTCCCCTTGTGAAGGTGCACACCACCCCATGCAGGGCCACACGAGGAAGCACCAGGATATGTCAGGAGGCAGAAGGAGAGAGGGCAGGGCGCGGCCCAGAGCCTTTATTGTGGCTTCTGTGGGAAGGAATGGGGGAGGCAAGCTTGGGAAAGCTCAGGATGGCATAGTTTGAATAATTTCAGGTGGTCCCAGGGCTACAGGGGCTGTCTCTACTTGTCTGGTACCTGGCCCTGGGGTGATTTAGGGCAGGGGGCATATTGACTTGGTGTGTCAGAGTTAAACAGAGGAAGTGGTTGGTGTGGGCTCTGGATTGGTTGGTTTGTATGTCAAAGGCATGCTCCCAGGCAAGTTGTTTGCTAGGAATTAGCTAGCCTGGGGGAGTCTCTCCAGGATCAGTAAGGCTCCAAGATATCAACTCATCATAAAACACAGGAAGTAAAAAGCAAGGTTAATAACCAGCCCTGAGGGCCCTCAGCTTGGAGGTCAGAGTGGGCTGGATTTCAGCCTCAACTCACCCCCTGGGGGCACTGGGCACAACTTTCACAGTACACAGTAGCCTTGACCTTGGATTCCTTGGGGCTGCAGAGGAGATGACTCTTCAGAAGAGAGAGAAAACGAGATGCAAACTCCCAGGTCAGGGAAACTGCAGTGGGAGGGGGCTTGATCCCAGGGATGGAACTCTCCAGAATTCCTGTGAAAATGCTCACAAGGAAAGAATATCCGCTATAAACGTCCTGCCAGCCCCAGGGAGCTGACCTAGTTCTTTACCTCTTCCATCCTTGTGGGGAGGGGGGTGGTCAGACGCTGGGTAGAAGCTGGGGGAGGGCAGGGGGAGGAAGAAAAATGAACCTCAAACATCTAGCTCCCACCCCCACCTCTTTCCACTGCAGACTCCAGCTCGATGCAAGCTTGGACTGGCAGGGGGAGGGGGGTGGAAAATTCGTCATTCAGTCAGGTTGATTTTTAAACTGTGACTCTGGGACCATCTAAGACCCCTGAGATGGGGTGGGGAAGGGCACCCTCAGTGATTACATTTTGAATGAATGTAGGAGACAAAAACCAAGGTTGTGATTCGATGACACCATGAACTCTATGTCTTTAAACTTTGTTGCAGTTACATTTGTAAAGTATCCAGCATGGAGCTTGACACTTGGAGAGCTGGATGAATGTTAGCCTTGAGTCTAATGAATGAGATCTTAAAAATGAAGACATATAAAGAAAAATAGCCCATTTCATCCCCCAAATAGCCTTGTGGGGGAGATCTCCTTCCTCCCCTTCTCACCTCCAGTAGCATGGAGCTCAGCGGCCTTGGGAGCCTGTCCTGGCAGTGGCAGGAGTGGCCACCAGCATCACCTTCCCGGCTCCGCTTGACTGGGGGGCGATGGCACGATGTGATGTCCTTAAATTAGAACCTGACTTGGGATAAGATCAACGATTCCAGCTCTACTTAAAAGTTTTTGCTATCTCATCATGTTCCAGGAGGGTTTTATATATGGAAAGGCCTGAGGTCATCTATAGCTTGGGGGAAATAGGACCTAGAAGTCTATTTTAAAAAAGGGAGCCTTGCAGATGAAAGAGGAAGATAACTGAGTTATGGCAAGACCCACTCACCTTACCTGAGAGAGAGTGATAATCATCCCGGCAGACAAGATAATCCATTTTTCTTCCCTCCCAAGTAAAATAAGCAAGTGTAAGGGCTCTGACCTCATGCTTTACTGAACACAACAGGCTCTAACTGGCACCACAGGGACTCATCTGAGAGTCACTCTCCGTAGCACTTAGTGGTCCCATGTTAGGTGGTTCATACTGTAACCAAAAGTGGGGTCTGGCTGCTCGCCCCTCAAAAGCCAATAAAGAGGCAAGTTGGTGGAAAGGAAAGTTTGCTTTATTTCAGATGCCGGCAACCGGGGGTTGGCGGGGGGAGGGCGGACTCCTGTCCAAAAGCTGACTCACGGCCCCCCCTCCACAATCAGGGGGCAAGAGCTCTTATAGGTGGAGGGAGGGGACTACATGCAGCAGCAGCACAGTCAGCTCCGACAGTCATCTTGAAATTGGTCACATGGTGGTCTGATCGGCATCATCTTGACTGTTTTAACTACAGTTAATCTTCATTTCAAGCGTTGGTTTGTTCCCATTTCTTTGAGTCCAGTTCTTGGAATTGTGGCAGCTCATGTCATGGCTACAGGCTGGTCATCATGTAGTTAACTTTTTCCACCTGGTGAGGGTTTTAGTATCTATAAGACACTCACAGGATATGGCTCAGGGTATTATTTATAGCCCTTGAATAAAAACTAAAGGGCCCTGACTATGCTTAATGACTAAGCTATTATTATTTAGTCCTGTTGGACTGTTTTCCTTTGTTTCTGCGTTTTCTCACTTCTCTGATTAAACTTATTCTTTGGCTAAAGTTTTTCCACAGACAAAAGGTAGGTGGAGAACATAGTGCTGGGGGCCAAGGACCATAGGGTCCTGCTCCATTTCAATACATGATTTTTTAAAACATGCCTTTTCGTTTGAATAGCTCCTGAGAAAGAAATGCAGGACTTCCCTGGTGGTGCAGTGGTTGGGAGTCCGCCTGCCGTTGCAGGGGACATGGGTTCATGCCCCGGTCTGGGAAGATCCCACATGCCGCGGAGCGGCTGGGCCCGTGAGCCATGGCCGCTGAGCCTGCACGTCTGGAGCCTGTGCTCTGCAATGGGAGAGGCCACAAGAGTGAGAGGCCCGCATACCGCAAAAAAAAAAAAAAAAAAGAAAGAAAGAAATGCAAATGGCAGGGCTCTTTGCAACAGTGATGGTATGTAAGAAGCCCCTTCCCACGCTCCTGTGTTTCTCCAGTAGATATTTATTGAACAACTACTATGTGCCAGGCATGCTCTCTGCCCTCAGGCAGCAAGAAGTCTAAACTGTAATGGGAAATGCTGAGACCTCGGCTCGGTGCTAGGACTAGGTACCCAGGAGCATCTTTGAGGACCACTGGAGGCTGATGGAAGAGGTCAGATCCCCTGGGTCTGGTGGCCTCATGGTCCCTCCCTGGTCACTGAGGCACATGTGACCAGGCTTCATGGATCAGAACTCAGGTTCTGGGGTCTGAGACCTGGCGTTCAGTCGGGGCTCTGTGACCAAGTTGGAGCCCTGATGAGTCATTTAGCCTCTCTATGCTGTGGTGACTGTTTCTGTAAACTGGGCATCATCATGGGCTCCATCTCAGTGGACAGCTGTGAAGATGCAAAGAGATGGTCTATGTGATGAACTTTTCATGGTGTTTGGTAGTGAAAACTGCTCTTCCCTGTGGAGTGCTAGTGTGTGGATTCCTAGGCTGAACACTTCATACATCTATTAAATCATTTAAACCGCCCCCCCACCCCAACGACCAATGTATAGGCATAAGCATTATCCTCATTTTACAGATGAGAAAACTGAGGCATGAGCAGTTAGGTCACTTGCCCAAGGCCACAGAGAGTGGGAGAGAGGCAGCATTCAAATCCAGACAGCCTGCTCAGGATCTGTGCCCAGGTTGCAGGTCACTGCTCATAAGTGCTCACGATAGTTATCACGTCGTTGGCAGATCAGACATGTTCATTCATTGTTATAAATGCTTAGATAAAGCACTTGGTGCAGCCATCCATAGAAGCAAAGCATTGTGGCTATTTGTATTATTATTTGGGTGGGTCACATGGCATAATATGGCTGAAACATTCTACTTAAAATGATCAACGACCCACATACCCACTCGTACTTTTCTTGGCAGAAGATGGGCAATAATTACTCCTGAATACAACATCTCTCCCTATGACTACCTAACATTTCTGGGAAACCTCTAAACACTCACTGGAAAGAGCCAAGTTCACGTAGTCTGCTGTTGGCTAAGCTCAGTGCCTCGGGAGTAAACTGTTGCCCGAGCTCTGCTCTGGACATTCCCGCTGTTCTTCCTCCCCGGTCCAGACACCGTCAGCACCCCAAGCTGGGGCTCACCCACCCTGGGGTCAGTAGCATCAGTTTTTCTCCAGAGATGGAGCCCAGATCACAGCTACCAAAGTGATCACCGTTAGGAAAGATTGCATTTAAGACGCTGTGGATCACGGGCTGTACCACCGACTGGGCTTCTCAGTAATACTGGGAATCCATTCAATGTACTCACAGACTGCATGATTCCAGAAATGCTGAATTGTAGATTCGGGGAAATAGGGGGTGTCCATCTCAGTTCAAAGGCTCCTGGTTGTTCTCAGAGCCAGGTCCAAGCGCCATGGAATAGCAGCAAAGCCACCCATGACCCAGCATCCACCCAAGCTCCCATGTCTCCAGCATCCCCGGTCCTACATTTCCTCTACAGTTGTTGTTCCCAATGAGCCTGGGTGGATCATGCCTGGGCACATCCGTACTTGCTGTTCCTATTCCAAGAGTACCCTTCCAGCTCCCCTCCTCCTTTCACCCAGTGGCAGCTCCAAGGAGGCCACCTCTGGGAGGGGCCTCTCTAATTTGTTGCTGTGGGAAAAGCTTGGGCTTGATTCCCACCTGTGCAGGTGCTGGCTGGAGGCCTCAGCACAGATATTACATTGTCTCCACATGTCTTCCGTGCAAATAGCACCAGCTGCTGGAAGGTCAAAAGACACAATCGTGATGAGCTCACACCATGCCTGGCACATAGTAGGAGCTTAATTGGGTTGGTTCCCTTGTCTTTTTCCCCTAGCTTTCCGGTTTTGCTCTTACTGAGACAGTAGCCAAACTCTAAGAGAAAACAAAATAAACACACACACACACAAAGATGTAGTGAAAACTCTACTTATATGTATGTCATTTTTTTATTCCATGATCTTTTTAAAAAATTAAGATTTAACTCACATACCATAAAATTCATCATTTAAAAGTGGTTTTTAGTATATTCACAAAGTTGTGCAACCATCACTCCTTTCTAATTCCAGAATATTTTCATTACACCGGTTGATGAAAAATTAATCAGTCGATCTAAGACAAAAATGGGAAATTTTATTGAAGCCAAATTTGAGGATTATAACCCAAGAAGAGCAGCTCAGAAAAGCTCCGAGAACTGTTGCACCTGTTAGAAATGAAGGCAGAGTTATATAAGTTTTTTGAGACAGAGGGGTGTACATTAAATGACATATTATTGACCATTTACACAATCCAGATCCAAGTGTCATCATGGCCCCTTCCAAGATCAAGAAGGAATGTTATCTTTAAGGAGCTGTCTTGTTGATGCAAGGAGACTGTTCCTCTTTATGGCTGAGCAGGTATTGCTGCTGATGGGGGAGGTTTGGTGGATGCATAATGCAGATGCACAATGCACAGTAGAGGGCAGAGGAGCCAAAGGGCAGGGACAATTTTTTATTTAAAAATTTTCTTGTCTTGCCGTAAAATATGAATTTTATTTCACACCCCAAAAGGTAACCCCACACCCATCAGCATTCCCTCTCCGCTCCCAGCCCCTCAGGGCCACTTGCCTGATATGCAGCAAAGCCAGTGTACTGCACGGGGTTGTGGTGAAGGAAAGTACAGCATTTATTGCAGGGCACCAAGCAAGGACAACAGGCAGTTCCTGCTCAAAAGACCCGAACTCCCAGATGGCTTTCAGGGAAGGGTTTTTTTTTTTTTTTTTTTTTTCCTTGCGTTATGCGGGCCTCTCCCTGTTGTGGCCTCTCCCGCTGCGGAGCACAGGCTCCGGACGCGCAGGCCCAGCGGCCATGGCTCGCGGGCCCAGCCGCTCCGCGGCATGTGGGATCCTCCCGAAACGGGGCACGACCCCGCGTCTCCCGCATCGGCAGGCGGACTCTCAAGCACTGCGCCACCAGGGAAGCCCTCAGGGAAGGGTTTTTTTTTTTTTTTCCTTGCGTTATGCGGGCCTCTCCCTGTTGTGGCCTCTCCCGCTGCGGAGCACAGGCTCCGGACGCGCAGGCCCAGCGGCCATGGCTCGCGGGCCCAGCCGCTCCGCGGCATGTGGGATCCTCCCGAAACGGGGCACGACCCCGCGTCTCCCGCATCGGCAGGCGGACTCTCAAGCACTGCGCCACCAGGGAAGCCCTCAGGGAAGGGTTTTTTTTTTTTTTTCCTTGCGTTATGCGGGCCTCTCCCTGTTGTGGCCTCTCCCGCTGCGGAGCACAGGCTCCGGACGCGCAGGCCCAGCGGCCATGGCTCGCGGGCCCAGCCGCTCCGCGGCATGTGGGATCCTCCCGAAACGGGGCACGACCCCGCGTCTCCCGCATCGGCAGGCGGACTCTCAAGCACTGCGCCACCAGGGAAGCCCTCAGGGAAGGGTTTTTTTTTTTTTTTCCTTGCGTTATGCGGGCCTCTCCCTGTTGTGGCCTCTCCCGCTGCGGAGCACAGGCTCCGGACGCGCAGGCCCAGCGGCCATGGCTCGCGGGCCCAGCCGCTCCGCGGCATGTGGGATCCTCCCGAAACGGGGCACGACCCCGCGTCTCCCGCATCGGCAGGCGGACTCTCAAGCACTGCGCCACCAGGGAAGCCCTCAGGGAAGGGTTTTTTTTTTTTTTTCCTTGCGTTATGCGGGCCTCTCCCTGTTGTGGCCTCTCCCGCTGCGGAGCACAGGCTCCGGACGCGCAGGCCCAGCGGCCATGGCTCGCGGGCCCAGCCGCTCCGCGGCATGTGGGATCCTCCCGAAACGGGGCACGACCCCGCGTCTCCCGCATCGGCAGGCGGACTCTCAAGCACTGCGCCACCAGGGAAGCCCTCAGGGAAGGGTTTTTTTTTTTTTTTCCTTGCGTTATGCGGGCCTCTCCCTGTTGTGGCCTCTCCCGCTGCGGAGCACAGGCTCCGGACGCGCAGGCCCAGCGGCCATGGCTCGCGGGCCCAGCCGCTCCGCGGCATGTGGGATCCTCCCGAAACGGGGCACGACCCCGCGTCTCCCGCATCGGCAGGCGGACTCTCAAGCACTGCGCCACCAGGGAAGCCCTCAGGGAAGGGTTTTTTTTTTTTTTTCCTTGCGTTATGCGGGCCTCTCCCTGTTGTGGCCTCTCCCGCTGCGGAGCACAGGCTCCGGACGCGCAGGCCCAGCGGCCATGGCTCGCGGGCCCAGCCGCTCCGCGGCATGTGGGATCCTCCCGAAACGGGGCACGACCCCGCGTCTCCCGCATCGGCAGGCGGACTCTCAAGCACTGCGCCACCAGGGAAGCCCTCAGGGAAGGGTTTTTTTTTTTTTTTCCTTGCGTTATGCGGGCCTCTCCCTGTTGTGGCCTCTCCCGCTGCGGAGCACAGGCTCCGGACGCGCAGGCCCAGCGGCCATGGCTCGCGGGCCCAGCCGCTCCGCGGCATGTGGGATCCTCCCGAAACGGGGCACGAACCCGCGTCTCCTGCATCGGCAGGCGGACTCTCAAGCACTGCGCCACCAGGGAAGCCCTCAGGGAAGGGTTTTTAAAGACATTGTGAGGGAGGGTCTCCCAGGGTGCCGGATCAGCTTGTATACAATTCTCTGATTGGTTGATGGTGAGGCAACAGGATGATGGTTCAGGAATCTAGACGTCGGTCTTCTGGCTCCAACCAGCCTGGGGGTCTATAAGCTGATGGTCAGTCTGGGGTCTGCCTGCTGATGGTCAGCAGTTTCCATCTAGTGGTGAAACCGTGTACCTCAGATTGGGACTTGAACCCACGGTCTTTTAACTGAGATCACACACCTGGTCTCAGGACTTAATGAAGCTCCGGTTCTTGATGTCTCATTGCAGAAAGAATTCAGTGAGAGACAAAGTGATCTGTAAGAAGTGGATTTATTTAGAGAGAAACACACTCCACAGACAGAGTGTGGGCCATCTCGGAAGGCGAGAAGCCTCAAGATACGGCTTGGTTAGTTTTTATGGACTGGATAATCTCATAGGCTAATGAGTGGGAGGATTATTCCAACTATTTTGGGGGAAGGAGCGGGGCTTTCCAGGAACTGAGCCACCGCCCACTTTTTGGCCTTTTATGGTTAGCCTCAGAACTGTCATGGTGTCATGGGTGTGTCATTTAGCGAGTTAATGTATTACAATGAGTGTGTAATGAGGCTTAAGGTACACCGGAAGTTGAACCTTCCGCCATCTTGGACCTAGTTGGTTCTAACCAGTTTTTGTCATGTGCTATGGTGGCAGGAAACCCCCGCATCTTGTAAACAGTGGGGGTCCATGGGCAGACAAAGAAAAGCAGGAAGCTCCAGACTGACAGGAAACCACATCTTTTGGGTGATAAGTGTCCTGGAAGCAGACAAAGAAAGATGAGGCAATTCGGGAATCTCTTGTGTCCAAATGTAACCTGTTGTTCATTATGCTCGCATTACAATAAAATTAGCCTTGCAGATAAGTACCCATCATGCACCGACACCCTGACACTTCTGATCTAAGCCAAATAAGGACAAATACCCCTCCTCCCCTTGGGAAGATGGAGCTGGGATGAAAATCAAGGAATTCAACCCCCAAACTCCTCCTTCCACAGGGAATATTCCACACCTTCATTTGTATACCCTGGCTTTTGCCAAAGAAGCCCAGGACAGCAGCTCACCTGTCTGCCACTCTCTGAGAGCGTGTTGTTGCTTAAATAAATTCTCAAGTTACCTTCTTAACCTCCCTGCCTTGTCTCCGAATTCTTCTGCAACGAGACAAGAACCTTAAATTCACCGGGAACAAGGGCATCTGAACCTTCGCCCTGTGCGAAGCCTTTCTAGGTCTGGATGTGTCTTCTTTTCTCCTTGTACTTTCTTAGGAAATGAAACATTCAAGAATTCCACAGTGAGAACTTTGGGTTTTTTTCCTCTTTCTCCCCATCAGAACTGCTGTCTACTGATGTTCTCTCCTTTCAGAGACACAATGAGAGTTTATTTGTAAACCTGGGTTTTAAAAAAAAAATCAGGAAGAATACTGCCTTAATCAGCATAATAATATGGGCCCCCATGCAGCATTTAAGCTAATAGGCGAATGGTGCTGCTTGAAGGGACTCAAAATGCCTCTTGAATGGTGGGTGTTGCCTGCTTGCCTTTCACAGCCAGTGGGAAGTGACAAGTTCCCCCACCTCAGGGGTGAGCTGTGCCCAAAGGCCCACCACCCTCACTTCCCTGGGGACGTGGAAAAGCTCCAGCCGCCCTTCACTGACAGGAGCAAGATGGGTCGGATATCCTGGGCCTCGGAGGCGTCTGGGTGGTGCCACCCGCATAGTAGTAGTTTCCTCTGTGTACCTACTGGGTGCCAGGCCTCACAGTGAAAGCATCATCTGATCCCACTCTCACGCCTGCCTGAGGGGTGCCTGTGGCTGTCCCCATTCCCCAGGTGAGGAGAAGGGGATTCCAAGGGGCCGTGAGAATGTTTCCAAGGCCACACAACCAGGAAACAGCTGAGCCGCTTCAGGCCAGACTTGATGCCCCAGGGGCCTCTGAGTTGGCCAGCTCTTGGCTTCCCCGCACCTTCTCGGAGTCACCCTTCAGGTAACCACCTGTCAGGATTCACCAACCCTCTGCATGGAGATACCAAACACGTGGGCCTGGTGCTAAACTGCTCCCAGAAGGGAGACCCCTTCCAGGGCCCGAAAGTGGGCTCTTGTCTGATACTCGGAGAGGAATTGTCCAAGGAGACACACATGCTGACAAAGCAAAAGACTTTATTGGGAAGGGGCGCCCGGGCAGAGAGCAGCAGGGTAAGGGAACCCAGGAGAACTGCTCTGCCACCTGTGTTGCAGTCTCAGGCTTTAGGGCAATGGGGTTGGTTTCCGGGTTGTCTCTGGCCAATCATCATCTTGCTTGTGCCCATACTTGGTCTGACACAGGGTCCTTCCTGGCGGTGTGCACATCTCTCAGCCAAGATGGATTCCAGCGTGAGGGTTTCTGGAAGGTTGTCAGGACTTATTATGGACTGGCATCTCCTCCCTCCTTCTGGCCCCTCCCGAATTCACCCATTTAGTTTTAGGACCTCCTGTTGTGAGACAACTCATGCAAGCGGTTATTATCATGCTTGGCCAAGGCGGGCGGTTTCAGTCAATGGTTCCCTAAAAAAAACAGTGTCCAGTCGCTCCCCAGCCTTTGTTCTTGGGGCTCACACTGTGCAGAGGGACCCTGTGCAGACAGCAGGAGCTGCCTGGCCCAGGGGCCTAGCCACCAAATAATGACTGAAGTCCTCATCATTCACTGGCCCTCTCTTCTCCCTTCAGGAGAGCACCTGGCCATACCTGTTTGGGGTGATTGCCGTCCCCGTCTTGGTCCAGCTGGTGAGCCTGCCCTTTCTCCCTGAGAGCCCACGCTACCTGATCTTTGAGAAGCACGACCAGGCTGGAGCTGAGAAAGGTAGGGACCGCTTTGTCTGGTCCATGTGGCTCTGGCCTCTTCACAGGGGTCAGCGCTGCAGGGCATGCTGGGTGCCCTAGGACACCCTATCCCGTTTCATCTTCCCAACAGCCTGCTATGGGTGGCCCAGAGTGGGGACACAGATCAAAGTGTCAACTGAAAAAAATGCACAACGTGAGAGTTGTGAGTTAAGTTTTTTTGTGTGTGTGTGTTACGCGGGCCTCTCACTGTTGTGGCCTCTCCCACTGCAGAGCACAGGCTCTGGACGCGCAGGCCCAGCGGCCATGGCCCACGGGCCCAGCAACTCCGCGGCACGTGGGATCCTCCCGGACCGGGGCACGAACCCGCGCCCCCTGCATCAGCAGGCGGACTCCCAACCACTGCGCCACCAGGGAAGCCTGTGAGTTAAGTTTTATTTGGGGCAAAATGAGGACTATAGCCTGGGAGACAGCATCTCAGATAGCTCTGAGAGACCGCCCCAAAGAGGTGTGGGAGTGTCAGTATATATGATTTCAGTGAAAGGGGTACGTACAGTCAAGCACACATTTTGGCAGACGGCTGCTGCTGGTCACGAGCAGATGTCTCCGTTAATGATTTTAGTGCTTTTCTAGATACGAGGATATGCAAGAAATTTCAACTCATAAAATCTTCTCCTGAAAATATCTGTCTGAAGGCCTGTTCTGCCAGTTTTTCCCAGAGCGCAGAGTGCCTCATTCCTGATCCTTGCCCGGAACTCCTTTCAGGGGCTGTTGAAGGTCAGCAACTGCAGTGTCAAGTGACTTAATCCTTGTAGAACCAGATAGCAAGTGACAATTTTATGGTTAACAACAGGGAGCCTGGAAAAGCCAGGACAGAGTAGGATAAGGCCCAGGTCTGCTCACCTCTGCTCAGTGTCTCTCGGTGGTCACCTCTCGGGTTGTCCCAACCCCAGAGATGCTGCATATTTCTTAGTGGTTTAAGTCTATCCCGGCCCTCCCTGTGCTCCTCTCGTCCTCACTGATCAGCTTTCCCATCTTAACATTCACATGCAAGGAAAGGGAACATACAAGCACAGAATGAGCCCTCACACCACACCAGCATGGGGCCTCTGCAGCAAGACCCACTTGACCATTCCCATTAGCCCTGCAACGGAACAGAAATATACCCATTTTACAGGAGGGAAGCATGAGGCCCACGTGGGGCTTGGCAGTCATCTTGTGTAGCTTTCTGGGCCAGATTCAAAGTACAGCTTTCAGAATCAGAGACATTTCTACAGCCCGGAAAAGGCAAAATCATTTTGCCTGGAGACTGACAATGTAGAATGAACAATAGCATACCCATTCTTTTAGTTTCATAAAACAAGACTTGGTCGGCAGCACCGAGGTTCAGCATGAGGGCTGGGAATAACTAGTGCTGCCTTCACATCCCAGCTCTGCAGTCTGACCTTGACCAATTCTTTTCACTGTTCTGATTCTCAGAATCCTCATCTGTAAAAAGGAAATGATATAAGCCTCCCCCGTGGGCTTGTTGTAAGGATTAAATTAGATGACATCTATATCTATATGGTCCACAGTACTACCTGCTGTCATGATTACTGAGGACTCTGTCCAGTTTCTTATTATCCATATCGTGTCCTCTAATCTAAATTTCCCAAATGTCCACATCCAAGAAAAAACTGAGAATTATATGTAGTCCTTAGCTCACTATAATTTGTGCAACATCTTTTAAAATCCAAACAACCTAAGTATTTTCTGAATTGACGTGTCATAATGAAGTACTAATAATTGCCTATGTCTGTCCAGCAGTTTGTAGTTCAGATCTATTTCCTCATTTACGACATTTCTATAACATGAAATCAGAGAACATTATCATTACTTTCGTTTTTTGGATGAAGAAACAGAGGCTTACAGGGATGAAATGACTTGTCCAGGGCTGTGGTTATATGGTTTCTGGATTCTAGAGGCCTTTAAAAATTGATGGAAAGGACAGATCTTTCTTCGGTAGATGCCCAAATACACAAAATTTGTGAAGCGTGGTGGTGGGGATGGAACTTGAGCCCCCTCCCCCAGAAGCCCACAGGGGACCCTGGTTAAAGCTCCTCCCCCATCTCACAGCCAGCAAGTGACAAAAGAAGGACTGGAATGCAAGGGTGATTTCCCTCCCACCACCCTCACGCACAGAGGGACACAAGTGGGTAGTGGTCTACGGGGCTTCCCATGGGGCCCTTGGGGAGGCAAAGTATCCAAAAGTCAGGCTTCAGGGAAGGAGGCTGATGGTCAGATGGTTGGAGGCTCTGCAGTAAAACGAAGGCAGCTGAGAAGGAGCCAATGGGATCTGATTTCCAAAAGCAACTGGGTTATAGGTTGTTAGAAGACAGCAATTCCTCCAGCTTGATCTCCTGGCATGTGAGGATGCCCATCTGGCTCCACTGGGGAGAAAATCCTGGGAAACGCTCCAATTAAGTACAGTCAGAATGGGCAGTGCATACAAATGCCAGACAGCAAAGAAGGTTTAAAAGATTTATTTCATAGCAACAACACGGAGTGAGAGAGAAGGCCAGTTGTAAAAATTGATAAATATTACATGTACACTTTATAAAAAGAACAAAGATGTTGGCCTTAGGTTGAAATAGAACATTGAAACCTGCATCTATACTAATAAAAGTGCTAAGTTCACTCCAGGCATTCAGCAAACAATGGATATTTACTGTGCCGGGTACTCTGCCAGGTGGTGGAGAGAGGAGAGTATAAGGTGGTCTTCCAGCCTTCCAGGAGGTGAAGGGGGCATCTAGTTACGGGAGGCAGACACACTCCTCAATGCTCATCTGCATTGAGAACATTTCATTCTAAGCACTTCACATTTGTTAGATTGTTAAACCCTCACAACAACCGTGGAAAGTAGATTGCATTATTATTTCCATTTTAAGACAAAAACAAAACAAAACTGAGGACAAGATAACTTAACCAAAGACACAAAGCTAGCAAATGGCAGTGCTGGGATTTGAACTCTGAAAGTCTTGCTCTGGAACCTATGAGCATAAATAAAACACACTCTATTACCTACCACCTTGTTTGGCACCATGGGAGATACACCTTGGCCAGTCTGTTGGTAATTTGGTAGAAAGGACCCTGTAGCAGTTAGCTATTACCATAATAATGCTGCATAACAAACCACCTCGGAACTCACTGGCTGAAGACAATGGCAGTTACTCTGTTAATCTTGACAGGGCTTGCCCTTGCAACTCTTCTTGTCTCAGCAGAAGCTCTCTCACATAGCTGGTGGTCAGCCAGCCGATCCAGGATGGCTCAGCTCTGTTCCATGTACCTCATCCTCCAGCAGGCTAGCTCAGGCACATTCTCACAGCAAGCACAGAGGTCCCAGAGAGGAAGCGAAAAACACGAGCAGTTTTTCAAGCTTTGAATCAGCTAAAATACTATTGGACAAAGTCAAATGATCAAGCCCCAGAGTCAGAGTGGGAGGGGCTACACAGTTACAGCGCAAAGGACATAGATGTAGAGAAGCAATGAATGGAGGCCATCAATGTATACAATCCATACCACACTCCCCTTTCCGGCTTTCCCATCCTCCCCACCCCCAGTTCAGAGTGGCAAGGGGTTAAGTTCCAGCTCTGAGTCTAATTTCTTTGTGCCCTCTTGCACAAAGTTGGGGAGAAGTCCCCAGCACCTAAAAATGGGGGAAAGAGCCCAAACTTCCACTGTGAGAAATGGTGTTTATTTAATTGAATAGAAATGAAATATGAGAATAGGGAATATGATAGGGCAATGCTTCAGACACTGGAATCAGGGAAGTTGCATCTATCAGGACCTTTTGGGTTAGAGGAGGCAGAAACTCAAAACAGCATAAGCAGGCTTCCCTGGTGGCACTCCTGCTGTCATGATTACTGAGGACTCTGTCCAGTTTCTTATTATCCATATCGTGTCCTCTAATCTAAATTTCCCAAATGTCCACATCCAAGAAAAAACTGAGAATTATATGTAGTCCTTAGCTCACTATAATTTGTGCAACATCTTTTAAAATCCAAACAACCTAAGTATTTTCTGAATTGACGTGTCATAATGAAGTACTAATAATTGCCTATGTCTGTCCAGCAGTTTGTAGTTCAGATCTATTTCCTCATTTACGACATTTCTATAACATGAAATCAGAGAACATTATCATTACTTTCGTTTTTTGGATGAAGAAACAGAGGCTTACAGGGATGAAATGACTTGTCCAGGGCTGTGGTTATATGGTTTCTGGATTCTAGAGGCCTTTAAAAATTGATGGAAAGGACAGATCTTTCTTCGGTAGATGCCCAAATACACAAAATTTGTGAAGCGTGGTGGTGGGGATGGAACTTGAGCCCCCTCCCCCAGAAGCCCACAGGGGACCCTGGTTAAAGCTCCTCCCCCATCTCACAGCCAGCAAGTGACAAAAGAAGGACTGGAATGCAAGGGTGATTTCCCTCCCACCACCCTCACGCACAGAGGGACACAAGTGGGTAGTGGTCTACGGGGCTTCCCATGGGGCCCTTGGGGAGGCAAAGTATCCAAAAGTCAGGCTTCAGGGAAGGAGGCTGATGGTCAGATGGTTGGAGGCTCTGCAGTAAAACGAAGGCAGCTGAGAAGGAGCCAATGGGATCTGATTTCCAAAAGCAACTGGGTTATAGGTTGTTAGAAGACAGCAATTCCTCCAGCTTGATCTCCTGGCATGTGAGGATGCCCATCTGGCTCCACTGGGGAGAAAATCCTGGGAAACGCTCCAATTAAGTACAGTCAGAATGGGCAGTGCATACAAATGCCAGACAGCAAAGAAGGTTTAAAAGATTTATTTCATAGCAACAACACGGAGTGAGAGAGAAGGCCAGTTGTAAAAATTGATAAATATTACATGTACACTTTATAAAAAGAACAAAGATGTTGGCCTTAGGTTGAAATAGAACATTGAAACCTGCATCTATACTAATAAAAGTGCTAAGTTCACTCCAGGCATTCAGCAAACAATGGATATTTACTGTGCCGGGTACTCTGCCAGGTGGTGGAGAGAGGAGAGTATAAGGTGGTCTTCCAGCCTTCCAGGAGGTGAAGGGGGCATCTAGTTACGGGAGGCAGACACACTCCTCAATGCTCATCTGCATTGAGAACATTTCATTCTAAGCACTTCACATTTGTTAGATTGTTAAACCCTCACAACAACCGTGGAAAGTAGATTGCATTATTATTTCCATTTTAAGACAAAAACAAAACAAAACTGAGGACAAGATAACTTAACCAAAGACACAAAGCTAGCAAATGGCAGTGCTGGGATTTGAACTCTGAAAGTCTTGCTCTGGAACCTATGAGCATAAATAAAACACACTCTATTACCTACCACCTTGTTTGGCACCATGGGAGATACACCTTGGCCAGTCTGTTGGTAATTTGGTAGAAAGGACCCTGTAGCAGTTAGCTATTACCATAATAATGCTGCATAACAAACCACCTCGGAACTCACTGGCTGAAGACAATGGCAGTTACTCTGTTAATCTTGACAGGGCTTGCCCTTGCAACTCTTCTTGTCTCAGCAGAAGCTCTCTCACATAGCTGGTGGTCAGCCAGCCGATCCAGGATGGCTCAGCTCTGTTCCATGTACCTCATCCTCCAGCAGGCTAGCTCAGGCACATTCTCACAGCAAGCACAGAGGTCCCAGAGAGGAAGCGAAAAACACGAGCAGTTTTTCAAGCTTTGAATCAGCTAAAATACTATTGGACAAAGTCAAATGATCAAGCCCCAGAGTCAGAGTGGGAGGGGCTACACAGTTACAGCGCAAAGGACATAGATGTAGAGAAGCAATGAATGGAGGCCATCAATGTATACAATCCATACCACACTCCCCTTTCCGGCTTTCCCATCCTCCCCACCCCCAGTTCAGAGTGGCAAGGGGTTAAGTTCCAGCTCTGAGTCTAATTTCTTTGTGCCCTCTTGCACAAAGTTGGGGAGAAGTCCCCAGCACCTAAAAATGGGGGAAAGAGCCCAAACTTCCACTGTGAGAAATGGTGTTTATTTAATTGAATAGAAATGAAATATGAGAATAGGGAATATGATAGGGCAATGCTTCAGACACTGGAATCAGGGAAGTTGCATCTATCAGGACCTTTTGGGTTAGAGGAGGCAGAAACTCAAAACAGCATAAGCAGGCTTCCCTGGTGGCACTGTGGTTAAGAATCTGCCTGCCAATGCAGGGGACACGGGTTTGAGCCCTGGTCCAGGAAGATCCCACATGCCGTGGAGCAACTAAGCTGGTGCGCCGCAACTACTGAGCCTGCGCTCTAGAGCCCTCGAGCCACAACTACTGAGCCCACGTGCCACAGCTACTGAAGCCCGCCTGCCTAGAGCCCGTGCTCTGCAACAAGAGAAGCCACTGCAATGAGAAGCCCGTGGACCACAAAGAAGAGTAGGCCCCGCTGAACGCAGCTAGAGAAAGCCCTCGTGCAGCAACGAAGACCCAACACAGCCAAAAATAATTAATTAATTAATTAATTATTTTAAATACTATTTAAAAAAAACAGCATAAGCAAGAGGGAAGCTTTTAACACATGTCCCTAGGAATGGGATTTGAGGGCACCAATAATTACCACTCTTCTTTCTGGCTCAAGTTTGACACCAATTGAGAGATGGATGCAGAAGTGGAGGAGGTGCAATAAAAATGTCACTTTTAATTTGGATAAAGAAAGGCCACTTGGCAAATTGGCTTTTGGACTGATGGCCAGGAGAGCCTCATAACATGGTACTCATGGGCTGCCAACGGGGCCACCCCGAAAAACGCAGAACACGGAAGAAAAGACTGTGTTCTCCTCCAACCAGACAGATCTCAAAATTAAAGGGAGGGGGGCCTCCCTGGTGGCGCAGTGGCTGAGAGTCCGCCTGCCGATGCAGGGGACGCGGGTTCGTGCCCCGGTCCGGGAGGATCCCACATGCCGCGGAGCCGTGGCCGCTGAGCTTGCGGGTACGGCAAGGGAAGAGGCCACGACGGTGAGAGGCCCACGTACTGCAAAAAAAAAAAAACAAAAAAAAAATTAAAGGGAGGAACTAAGCTGTGTGGGCCATTTCTCTCCCCAACTTACCAATGAGCTAAGTCCCTTCTCGTTTCCTGGGGACTAGTGAGTGAGGGATGGGCAGAGAGGGCAGAAAGAATGATACCTTAATGAAATGCCCCTCCAGGAGGAAAGTAATATCAGAAATGAGCCATATGTGTTCTGCCTTATAATAGGGATAGAGAAGGCTGGATTTCCTTAAGCATGGTGGGATCCAGGAGATTAAACTAAGTCACCAAGGTACTGTTCCTCTCTCAGCAACTCCTAGACATTCTTAGGATTTCATTGGCTTCATTCTTAGATGGGTTTTCGCCATTTGGCATCAAGACAGTCTTGAGCAGTTCCAACTTTTAAACACTGTTTTAGAAGGAGAGAGATTCCCTTTCACATAGCACACATCTCAATTCCTGAAGGAAATAATTCTAATTGGCCCTTCCTAGGTCACATGGCTATGCTTGAACCAATCAGTGCCCCAGGAGTTAGAATTCCCTGATGGGAATTCCCAGAAATGACCAGTCTGGGTTACTATCCAGTCTGGTGATTGGGGGATGGAGGGCTGCAAGGTTTGATTGACATCTCTAGTAGAATTATAGAGAGTACAGGAGTATGGCTTCAAGAAAAAGATACAGGCAAGAGAAAAAAGTAATATATGCTCATCACCATGAAGGAATGATACCTCTGGATGCTCCTTCCCGGTAATGCTTTGTCATCCCAGCCCCCATGGTCTGTATTTTTGTCACCAGACCCTGATCAGGCATATAGACTTGGCAGAGAGCTCAGACCTCAATCCCCAGATAAACAAACAAGCAATTCTTTTTATTGCTGTTGTTTTGTGGATGGGAGGGAGTGTGTTTCTATGGCATTTAGAAGCCAGTTACTGGCTAGACCCTGGCCTGAATAGAAGAGGACTGTCCGTTATTGGCTGCTATTGTAATTTTGGTTGACATCATAATCAGGGGAAGTTTGTTTGTTTGGTTGGTTTTTGTTTTGTTTTGGTTTTGTTTTGGGTTTGTTTTGTTTTGTTTTGTTTTTGCGGTACGTGGGCCTCTCACTGTTTTGGCCTCTCCCGTCGCGGAGCACAGGCTCCGGACGCGCAGGCTCAGCGGCCATGGCTCACGGGCCCAGCCGCTCCGCGGCACATGGGATCCTCCCGGACCGGGGCACGAACCCGCGTCCCCTGCATCAGCGGGCGGACTCTCAACCACTGCACCACCAGGGAAGCCCTTGGTTTGGTTCTTTTGAGAGAAAGGTGTACATATCAGGATTAAGGTCAGCCGCCTTATGATAGAAAACCCAAACGATAGTGTCTTAAACAAAATAGAAGTTTATTTCTCTCTCTCACATAAGAAAAGGTTGAAGGTAGGCAGACTAAGACTGTTACAATTCTTCATGGTGTCAGGGACCTTGTTCCTTTCATCTCTCCATCTGCCTCGAGCCCTTCATCTCTAGATTCCCAGAAGGTTGCCTCGTGGTCCAAAGTGGTTGCCATCATATCTGCTTTCCAGCCAAGAGGAGCAGGGTGAGAAGGAGGGATTACTTGCCCTTCTATTTTAATAAGTCTCCTTGAAGGCTCACACGCGTCTGCTAGGTCTCTTTGGTTAGAGTGTGATCATGTTTCCCCTCTTAACTACCAAGGAGGCTGGAAAATGTAGTCCTTTAGTGCACTGTTGTCACAGAAAGTCAGGCCCTGCTCCTAAGGAGGAGGGGAGAATGAGTAATAGCCTCTGGCCACCAACAGGCTCTGCCACAGTCTGGAAAGAAAGCAACTCAAGTACCCATTGGCTGGGACCAGCCAGACTGAGGCATTTCGTGTGCTCTAGAGACTAACTCACGATTCCTTCAAGATGGCGCTGCTTAAGCAGCCATTTGATGCATATTTAGAGATGAGGCCGCCTGAGCTCTGGTAATGAGCTGCCTGCACCCAGTGAGCCAAGTAAAAGCCCCGAATTTAGTGGGAGCTGCCTTCATTTGTCATTCCTGAACACCCCTACGGTCGTCTCACTCCCACCCCACAAGGACTGTCAAGCACATTCTGGTCTGCATATCATTACATTTCCAATGCTGCCTTTGCACCTTAGGGGATGCCATCGTGCCCCTTGTCCATGGATGCTCTGGGCAACTGCCTCGGTGGCCTGAGCTGGATTAAGGGACTGCTCTGCAGTCCAAAGATGGCCAGAAACATTCAGGAGGCAAGGTCACATGCCAGACGGACAGAAGTGAGCCCCAACAATGGCCCTTATGACAGACAGCTGACTTCATTCCCTTTTGTGCTAGGGGCTAAAGTACGTTACCTTGGTCACAAGGAGTCTGGTTTTTATTAAGGCAAGAATAATGTATATTCAAGTGGATTCATGCTAGAGTTGCACTGAAAATACAAGCTTTTCCCAAACCATTGCAACACCTGTCTTCAGAAAGAACAGAGATTCCTCAGGCTGACTAGGTTGGAGGTCCAGGCCGTTGGACCTGCATGGACCCCCCATGGGGTAGCAGACCAAGAGCAGGTACAAACTAGAGGTCTCAGGTCTCTGCCCTAAAGGACTCACCATGATGTGAGTCTCCTCCGCCCCCCAATTTCCTTCCCACTCATGGCTCAAGAGGGCTGCCATCATAGCCGCCTCCACCTTCTCCGAGTTCCATCTAAGGAAGAAAAGACCCAGGGGCATGACCAAACCGTTGACAAGCTGTCAAGGGGAAGAGAGAGCAGCCTTATTTCAGATGATAGATTGAGAACCAAATGGGAGAAGCCACAGCGAGGAAGGGCTTGATTCACCATGAGACAGGAGATGCAAGAATCGAATAGGCCACTTATGGAGGCAGGGAGTTCTCATTTCTGGAGGTGTCTGAGCACTAGGCAGGAATGGGAAGAACCAATGGAAATAGCCAGAAGGTCCAGCTTAGTCAAGACCCTCTAGGCCCACCGATGTCCTCTAGGCCTTGGTTTCCTGATTCCTAAGAAGGGAAACATCACAACTGTCCTGCCTCTGGGTAAGGTAGACAAGTTCAAGTACAGTGGTGTTTGTGGGAGGAGGGCTTTGCAAACTGTAAAGGATTGTGCACATCAAAAGGAGACTGTTTGCTTTTGCCATGTGAATTTCTGCATGACCTTGCATTTGAAGAAAGGGTTTCTATGGATAAAGTGATTTGAAATCTTTTGCTCTGGGAATGGAGAATGTGTTTAATGTTGGGGAAAAATCACCCACAACTCTCTAAAAAATCAATCGTCATTTATACCTGAGCTTTTCCTGTCTTTTTCCATGATATTTCCATCATGTTTACAGGGGGGGACAATCATGTGGATTTATCTGTGAGGCTGCTTTTATCCACCACCCCCCATGTTTGTGTCTTAAACATGTTTCCTTATTATTGTTTTTATATTATCGTGGATGGTCAGAAGAATAATGGCCTCCAAGTATGTCCACATCCTAATTTTCAGAACCTGTGAATGTCACCTTGCATGGCATGAGAGACTTTGCAGATGTGATTAATTTAAGGGTCTTGAGGTAGGGAAAATTATCTTGGATTATCTGGATGAACCCAATGTAATCCGAGTCCTCTTATAAGTGAAAGAGGGTGGAGAGTCAGGGTCAGAGAAGGAGCTGTGAGAACAGAAGCAGGTGTTAAGAGTCAGAGACAGGTTGAAGATACTGTGCTGCTGGCTTTGAAGGTGGAGGAAGGGGCCAGGAGCCGAGGAAATGAAGGAAGCATCTAACAGCTGGAAAAGGCCAGGGAACAGACCATCCTCTAGAGCCCTCAGGAGGAGCAGAGCCCTGATGACACCTTGATTTTGGCCCAGTGACACCCATTTTGGACCTCTGACCTCCAGAACTGTCAAATAAGTTTGTACCGATTTAAGCCTAGTGGTGATTTATTTGTGATGATTTATTAGAGCAGCACAGGAAATTCAGACATCACGTTAAGCAAGGGAAATCAGTTCCGGTTGAACTATGACTTTACCTTCATTTTAAATGTAGTTTAAACATTTTTTTTACTTGAATTCTCAAAATTGTTGGGCATTCTGATTTCCATTTGTAACAACTCAGTGAAAGGGCTTTGTGCATGAAGCTTTTTTTTTTTTTTTCTTTGCGGTACGTGGGCCTCTCACTGTTGCGGCCTCTCTCGTTGTGGAGCACAGGCTCCGGACGCGCAGGCTCAGCGGCCATGGCTCACGGGCCCAGCAGCTCCGCGGCATGTGGGATCTTCCCGGACCGGGGCACGAACCCGCGTCCCCTGCATCGGCAGGCGGACTCTCAACCACTGCGCCACCAGGGAAGCCCTGCATGAAGCTTTTAAAGCTTTTTCTTTCGCATGCACCACTTTCTTGCTCTAATTTATCGAGCGCTTGCTCCAAGGAGCGAGCTTGCTCCTTGCTTTCATTGTCTCCAATATCACAAGTCTCCAGAAACTCAGAGACTGCAGATAGGAAACCCACGCTCAGAAGTTGAGCCCCTTGCCTGCAGTCCCACGGCCAGTAGAGACAGAAATGAGGTTCAAACTCAGTTTGCCTCACTCCAGTCCTGAATTCACTAGAGGGCAGTGTGATGTCTTTGGTGTATGTTTAAGTGTATTTCTAATTGTAAGATGCAGCATGTACATAGAGACAAATAAAATAAGCAAAGAATAATTGATCCATTGGTCGCTAGGTTTAAGGGCCAGAAAAATGTCCACTGCCATATTGTGATTTTCTATATTTGAGCCAGGGTTGAACTCCAGATATACGCTGATTGCATCAGAGAACAGTTAAGTCAGTCATTGCACATCTGTATTCGAAACTAAAAATCCTATCCCCAGGCCAACTTGATTCACTTATGTAACAAACAGTTATAAGATGACTGTAGCATGATGAAAGCATGCTTAGTACATAATGCTCAGTGGGGAAAAAATAGAACATAAAATAAATCCATGTGATCACAAAAGTGTGGAAAGAATAGAGGTAAGTAGGACAGGAAGGGAAGAAGTCTGTCCTGGACAGAGATTTCTGCTGTGCCCTGTGCTGGGTGGGCTCTTGATAAGGGGGGATGTGCAAGGTGAGCTGGTCCTCTTAAAGCTTCCTGCCCCCCAAATGCATCCACCAAAACCCAAGCCAAGTACCCAGGTGGTCACCCAAGGTACCAAGGTACCAACCGAAGGAAGCCCTGGAGTGGCCAGCCCCTCCCAGGCCCTGTTTTTCCCAAAGGCTTACGGCCACACTGTGTCCACCTGGAGACACCAAAGAGAGAAGGGGGCTGTTTAGTGCCCTGGGCTCACACTTGCCAACTAGAAAGGTGGCACCATCTCCTGGACCCAGCAGAGGGACGTGGCAGAAGAAGGAGATGCACTCCCTCTGAGGTCTTATCTCTGCCCCCAACAGCACAGTCACCTGCTCCTGGAAGACCAGGGCCCGCCCCTGTTGTCACTCTGCCTTCACTTTTACGGTGTAGCGATGAGTGAGCATCTCCCCACATTGCCCCTGGACGAGCTGTCTCCCAGGGCTCTGCATTCCCTGGCTGGAGAGACCGCTGATGGCACAGGCTGCAGAGCAAAGGACCAGCAATCCAGGGAGACAGGCACCTTCCTACAAAACACCCAGGGGTCCACAGCAGCAGCAAAACACAGCTCAGAAACCACCGTGTAAAAGCCCCAGGCTCCCAAAGCACAAAGGCACATCTTCATTCCAAAGAGCGAGAGACTGAGAGCCACTTGCACTCACTTTATTTTTTTGTTTTTTAATTTCTTGCATAGGTTACTTTTTAAATTTTTTATGCAATTTTTTAAAGGTTACACTCCATTAAAAAGTATTACAAAATATTGGCTCTATTCCCTGTGTTGTACAGTACATCCCTGTAGCCTATCTTACACCTGACAGTTAGTACTCACCCTCTCCCACCCCTTTAAGGCCCCTCCCCCACTGGTAACCACTAGCCTGTTGTCTATATCTGTGAATCTGCTTCTTTTTTGTTTTATTCACTAGTTTGTTGTACTTTTTAGATTCCACATATAAGTGAGATCACACAGTATTTGTCTTTGTCTGACTTATTTCACTTAGCATAATACCCGCCAAGTCCATCCGTGTTTCTGAAAATGGCAAAATTTCAGTCTTTTCTATGGCTGAGTAGTATTCCATTGTATGTATATAGCACATCTTCCTTATCTATTCATCTGTCGATGGACATGTAGGTTGCTTCCATACCTTGACTATGGTAAATAATGCTGCTAGGAACATTGGGGTGCATGTATCTTTTCGAATTAGGGTTTTTGTTTTTTTTCGGATATATACCCAGGAGTGGGATTGCTGGGTCATATGGCAGTTTTAGTTTTTTGAGAACCCTCCATGTGATTTTCCACAATGGCTACGCCAATTTACATTCCCACCAACAGTGTACGAGGGTGCCCTTTTTTCCACACCCTTGCCAACATTTGTTATTTTACACTCACTTTAAATTTAGAGAATCACAGAGGGTTCCAGCAAAGCAAAGGATGTTTTCTACATTGTGCCTGTGGTCGGTGCCATCCTTTTGCAGCCCGCGGGTCTGCTGGGGGTCCCCGTGCCCCTCAGTGCTGGGAGGAATTGCCTATCCCCTCAATTCCACAGCATGAGGATGTTCAAAGGCTTCTTCAAGTGTCTCTGAAGTCCTGAGCATTTCTGGGCTTCGAGCTGTCTTGGGCACCAGCATTCTTGCATGCTGCCCTGTCCTACAGCCTAATAACCCCAACTTGAACTTCAGCACCTACTTTGGTTTCCTCAAACAGTATAGCAGCAGTCACGCCCACAGGATCACTGGAGGGTTTCCGGAGGGGCGTGCTACCTAAGGTGCCCGACTTCTTGCCTCTCACCAGCCTCTGTTTTCCCCTCTTATCTCTGCTCGTCCACTCTGCCTGCTCAGAGGGCCCCTGAGCTCCAATTTCTCTTCTTCTAGTGTGTGGAACAGTTTCCCTCCCTTCTGAAGCTGGAGCCAGCTGCCATGCAAACATTCAGCAAACCCTCCTACTCTAGGCACTTATCAAAATATTTTTCTCAGTGAAGACAATTCTTTCCTTGAAAGACATTCTGGTGTCAGCTGTTAAGTTTGCACACTTTTCTTTCCCTCTTTATACTGGTAACATCACTGCTTTTATTTGATGCTCCCAGGCTCTTTGGAAGCCATGGTATGTGGGCTCCAAAGAAGGAGCCCAGCCTCTGGGGTTCCAGCCTCTGCTTCTCCACGTGATAGCCCTGTGAGCCCAGGCAAGTTGCCCATCGTCTCAGATGAGGCTCAGTTTTCTCATCTGTGAAATGGGAATAGCACAAATGCCTATCTCCAGGGACCGGAAGGATGATGAAATAACATCATGGATGTGAGAATAATTTGCAGTGTGCAAAAACACTGTAGCAACATCGGCTGTGGTCATTATAAGCATGTGGCCAAAGTAGTCAGTCAACAAACACTTGTTTTTTATCAGGTAGGTCCTTGTCCAGGAAGGGAAGGAAACAACTGCCCATACAGGCCATGAGCATCCTGGACACAGCCGAGAACTTGGGGTCACGCAGAGAGGTCCTGGGCCTTGGGAAGACCTTCCATGTCATCTTGTAATACCAGGCCTGTCTCAAAGGGCTGTGGAGAGGCCAGGAGATGGCCACCTTGTTGAAGATGCTTGTCCTTCCTTCTTGCCCAGCTTATTCCTACTTATGCTAGGAGGCTCAGTGCAGCCCACTGAGGGGCTCCGAATTCAGTGTCTGGGCTGCCAGCTGTCAGTCGGGGTCCTCTAAGAAGCAGACACCAGGTGGACCAGTGAGCAGGAACTTATTGGCATAAGTGCGTGTGAAGGGAATGTGGAGGGACCAGGGGAGGTGGAGAGATCACAGACGTGGGACCAGCCCAACCCCCGGTGGTGAAGAGAGGGACAGGGCTTGGGCAGAAGGGTCTAGGTACCGCACAGGACAGGGAAGATTCAGCAAGGCCCTGACACGTCCTCCAGCCAAGGTCAGCCCCAGAGAAGCCATGTGTGTGTCCCAGGAACAAGGCTGCCTTAGTTCCCTGGCTGTGTTCCGCCAGTGGCTGTGAGCTGCCCCCCAAAGCCTGGCCTGGACACCCGGGGTGAGGGATTACAGAGCACAGGGGCTGTGGCCCTTGGTCAGGTCCAGCCCTGTAGTCGGGGGTCTGTGAGCACGTCCTCCTGCCGCCACTGTGTGGTAGGCCACGCGCCTCTAGAACAGTGCACTCAGAGGAGGAGTGAGACAGAGTGACGTCTTCCCTGGGGTCCCAAGGTGGTCAGGGTGGCCCCTGTACTAGTCAGGGCTCTCCAGAGAAACAGAGCCAATATGCTGTGTGTGTGTGTGTGTGTGTGTGTGTGTGTGTGTAGAGGGGGAGAGAGAGAGATTTAGTTTGAGAAATTGGCACATGTGATTGTGGGCACTGGAGACCCAGGGAAGACCTGATGCTGCATCTCGAGGCTGGAGGCCATCTGGTGGCAGTGTTCCCTCTTCCTCAGGGACCTTAGTCATTACTTCTTAAGGCCTTCACCTGATTGGGTGAGGCCCACCCACATTCCAGAGAACCATCTGCTTTACTCAAAGTCTACTGATGTAAATGTCACCCTCAGCTAAACTGGTGTTTGACCAAATATCTGCTTTCTGTGGCCCAGCCAAGTTGACACACAACACTGACCATCTCAGCCCTACCCTATCCCTCACTCCCCTAGTCATCTCACCCTGGTACTGGTGACACGGTGGAGTCACCTGCTGTTTATGTTACTCTCCCTGGCAGGGACCGCATCTCCTTGAGTGCTGAGCACCACACCTCCTACCTTCCCCCTTCCCAGGCATCCAACATAGACTTCCACTTGGCTGCGTGCCGAATAGATAAGAAAAAAAATCAAGGACTTGAAAGCATGGTCCAAGCTGTTGAAGAGCATTCACCTGTGAAAGTCATTAAAAATAGTGAGTCTCACCAAATTCCTGGGCAGGGAGAAGGCAGCTTGGCCTCTCCTTCCCACAGCCGAGCAACTCAACCCAGAGGGGTTTGGGATTCACCGTCCCCCCCACCTGACCATCCATGGAGCAGGGGCTCAAATGCCAGGGCCCCTGACTCCCGGAGGGAGATTCTTGCCAGTTACCTGTCACCTCACGTCTCTCGGGGCCCTAATGCTGAGGGTTCTACAAGAATCACCCCATTTTCTAGGAGGGGGCAGCAGAAGACATTTACCCACTCTCGGGGCTCAGAGATGAAGAATTCACGAATGTGCTTGGTGGGCACAGAACACATCCCCAAACAGATCCCCAGATATCCCAGAACTCGCTCTTCATACACTGGGTGTTTAATGAAATAGCAACAAGGTCCTTTTTAATATTTTATGAGCCACGGAGCTCCCTGGCGGAAGCAGTGGAATAGAGACTTTTAAGTCCCAGACCTGGGCTCCGGGACTCATCAGCTTTGCCTGGGCGGTCTGCCAGGGAGATGCAGCTAGGAATGATCGGCGGTGTTACTCCTGGAACGGCAGGTGCATCCTCTGAGCATCTTTGCTAATTATTTCTTGGGTATCAGTCTTGTCAAGCCCTTAAAGACAGCAGGTGCCAAGAGAGACCCCAGAATCCGGTGTTACACCCTTGCTGGCATCAGGAGCCCTGGTCCTGCTGTGCTGTTTCTCTGGGCTGCGGTTTCCCCACCTGTGTAATCAGGATGGACGAGTTAATTTCTATAGGCTGGTCCAGCTGCAGGCTCCGTGGTCGGGATCTGGCACATTGGGGCAGGATCTCGGGTTGGGCCCAGGGCTCCTGGAAAACAGGCACCCAGGGTCTGCTACCACTCATGGGCTTACACTACAGGGTGGTCACAAATGCCATTGCTGGAGTGTCCTGCTCCCACCAAGGGGCAGTGAGATGGCACTAAATAAAATGGGCTCAAAATGGTTTCCATCATGTGAGTTTCTATCGTGTGCTAGTGTGGGAGGGAGAATAATGATCCCCCCCACCTCCAGAAGGTGTCCACATCCTACTTCCTAGAACCTTTGAACAGGTTAAGTTACGTGGCAAAGGAATTAAGAATGCAGATGGAATGAAGGTTGCTAGTTGACTGGCTTTGAGATGCAGAGATTATCCTGGGTTATCCACGTGGGCCCAGTGTAATCACAAGGATGCTTCTTTTTTTTTTTTTTTTTTTTTTTTTTTTTGCTGCGTTGGGTCTCCGTTGCTGCACGCGGGCTTTCTCTATTTGTGGCGAGTGGGGACTACTCTTCGTTGCGGTGCACGGGCTTCTCGTTGCGGTGGCTTCTCTTGTTGTGGAGCACGGGCTCTGGGCGCGTGGGCTTCAGTAGTTGTGGCACGCAGGCTCAGTAGTTGTGGCTCGTGCCCATGTCCCCTGCATCGGCAGGCGGACTCTCAACCACTGTGCCACCAGGGAAGCCCACAAGGATGCTTCTAAGTGGAAAAGGAAGGCAGAAAAGAGAGAGCCTGCAGACAGCTGTATGGGAAGGTTTTGGCACAAGGTTGCTGGCTTTGAAGATGGAGGAAGGGACCATGAGTCAAGGAAAGCAGGCAGCCTCAGCCAGAAAAGGCAAGGCTCCCCTAGAGCCTCCAGAAGGAACTCAGCCCTGCCAACACCTTGCTTGTGGTCTAGTGAGACCCTTTTCAGATTCTGACCCCCAGAACTGTAAGATGATACTTTGCATTGTGTTAAGCCACCAAGTTTTAAATTTGTGGTAATTTGTTACAGCAGCCATGGGAAACTAACAGAGGTATGTATACTGCATCCATTGCCTTAAGCCTCACCCCAAAAAAAGGCCTACAAAGTTTCTACTCCTTATTATACAGATGAGGAGACTAAGACTCAGAGAGATTCAGGGAGATGACGTCATGGTCCCTGAGCAGGTCGATACACTGGTCAATGTCACCCTCAGGACACAGGAATAATAGGAATAACATTTCAGACAGAGAGGCATGGAATGCAGGACATGGTTGCCAAGGTGCTAGGGCAGAGGAGCAGGCTGGGTCCCCCAGGGTCACCACTCAGGCTCGAGCCCCAAGTCCTCCCTCCTCGCTGAATCCACAGGCAGCCCATCTCCGCTGCAGAGCAGATGCTAGAGAGGCTGGCACGAATGTGGCGGGTGTCATTGCCAGTGAGGACGCAAGAGCCTCTGTCTCTGAGACTGAGCAGGAGCTGCCACCGCTCACGGTGCCAGAGGTTCAACCAGATGTAGAAGAAAGTCTTTTTCCTCCTGTCTTCGGTGCACATCAGTGCCTCTTATGGGTGGACTCTAACAGGAGTGGGCTAGCACGAAATCCTGGGAATGTAGTCTGCGGGCTTGTAGCCCCAGGGACCCAGGAGAGATTCTAAAAGGGTGATTCGGGACTGAGTCCCAGTGGGCAGGATCTGACTCAACTAGTAAATGGTGGGATGCTCCTAGCACATGTCACCCTCGGGCCTTTGCACCTGCTGCTCTGCCTGGAAGGCTCTTCCCCCAGGTATCTGCCTGGCCCCGCGCCCTCACTTCACTGAGTTCTCTGCTGCAGTGGCATCTCTTCAGAAACATCTTCCCAGTTACAGTAGCTCAAACAGCATCCTCCCCTCTTCACTATCACTCACCCTGATTTAGTTTTCTTCTTTTAGTGGAACTTTATCAGCTACCGGAACTTACAAAGTTCTATGTTAATTTCTTTAGTATCTGTCTCCTCCACTCCAATGAAAGCTCCCTGAGGGCAGAGACTTTTCCTGTTTTATTCTTTGCAGAGAACACCAGCACTTAGAGCAGAGGCTGGCACGTAGTAAGTGCTCATTAAACAGTTGTTGAAAGAATGAACGAAACCAGAGTACAGTGTATACCTCACAGCACAGTGTGTCCTCTGGTCTCCAGAGCACGCTGCTTCTCGAAGCTCTGTGCTTCACACTTGGACTTGTTCATGGCAATTGGACAGGAGGCTGACTTGCCCTGGGAACATGGAAGAGAAGGCTAAGCGGGGGAGACAGGAGTGAGGGACCTGTAGGATGCAGACCAGCCATTTTTAGCAGGGAGATGTTTCAGAGAATTTGGACTTTTTGATGTTTTTGCCTTGATAGTTTCTACCTCTGCCCTGGAGAGGTCTTCCTCAGGGTAGATGTTTTGCAGGTTAAAGCAAAGCATGTGTATATATATACGAAGTCACCCCATTTCGAGACTCCTTGCTGTCACTCGCGGTGGCAGGGAAGGCTGTGCAGGCAGGGATGTCTGAACGTGTGCTGAGAGGGAAGGAACCGGACATGGAATATCGTGGAAGTGTTCAGGATAGGCTCCAGTTCAAAGTGATTGTTGTCAGACGTGGAGACTGATGCACAGCCTGAAGGCTGCCCTTCCCTAAGGTCAAATCTCAAGCACTTGAGATTAGGGCTCACAGAGAGCTAGCTTTTGGTATATTGTAGGTGCTCAATAAACGTGTGTTGAATAAATGGACAAATACACGAGGCCTGCTTAAAACACAGGTGCACAGGTGGAAGGCGTCCTAACTCTGTGCAGTGACCTGAGAGAAGGGAGGAGGGGGCCTGTCACGTGCTAAGGACCTGCGGCACCCGGGCCCACCCAAGTGGCTCGCCCGTTACACCATTCCTCAACTAAGAGATCTACGTTCTCACCCCCACTTTACAGGTGAGAAAATAGAGGCTCAGAGAGGTTGGTACAACCTGCTAAGGGTCACTCAGTTGGTAAGTGGTGGGGCTGGTTCTTGAACCCAAGCTTGCCTGGCTCTTTGTTTATAAAACCACAGAATATGGGTCATACATTGTTGACCAAAAAGCATGAGGACAAAGTTTGGCTCGAATGGAACGCGTCTGGAGGACAGTAGCTGAGCTCAGCTTAGACCTTCCTCCAGCCTCAGGAAATAGAAACAAGCCAAAGCTGACGCACCGCCTTCATTTTGCAGACTGAGACCCAGAGGGGTGAGCGCCTTGCCTGAGGCCCCAGGCAAGTCAGTGGCTGAGCAGCGTCAGGGCCCTTTCTCCTGGCCCACGTCCACTGTACTCTCATCACCCCCTCCCATCCCCAAAGGCGCAGGAGATGAGCTTCGGGCCAAGTTCAGGGGAGGACCAGCCTGCATTTGACGGTGGCCCCAGTGGTTCTAACCTGCTGGACGACCACGATCACCCTGCCACTAGCTTTTTGCTCCCATATCTGGTTTATTGGAGCAAGAGTGGCCATAACTTTTACAGTCCCTTGTATTTGGCAGTATGGGAGAGTAAGTACCACAAAGCTGTGAGGGAACCTGGACACATGGTCCTTATCGTAGGGATGAAGAAGATGGAGGTTAAAGGTCAAGTGGCCTTGGCACACCACACCCTAGAGGCTTCTTTTTTTCTCTTTTTATTTCTCTTTATTTTTATTATTTATATTTATATATTTTTTTATTTATAAAATTTATTTTTTAATTTATATTTATATTTATATATATATTTATATTTATATTATTTTATTTTATTTTTCTCTTTTTATTTTCTCTTTATTTCTCTTTTTATTACTCCATCTTCTACTTTATAGGAGTCAAGGAAAAAGTTGAGGCAGCTTATAAGCAAGTGAGCACGTGTGTGTGCACGTGTGTGTGTGTGTGTGTGTGTATGTGTGTTACAGATGAAACTCAGGGCCCTGGAAGGAGAAGGAAGAACCTCTACCAGGTTACACAGAGCTATGGCAAGGTAGCACACCATGGAGGTTAAGAGCTCAGATTTTCTGAGCCAAGCTGCTGGGGTTCATACCCCTTCATTGACATTTCCTGGTTATGTGCAGCCTTTATCTTGGAGCCTTTCTCTGTGGCACTAACCTCACTGGATTGTTTTGAACCTTTAAATGATTTGGTTCACACAAAAGGCTTAGAGCAGTAGAACAGTACCTGGAAATCGCCTACATCGTGCGAAGGATTTCTGTTGTTTTTCTAGGAGGAGGAACCAAATTAGTCTCTGAGCGTCCTGGCAGCCAGGGCAAGAAAGGCACTGGGGCGTCCACAGACTCTCTCTTTAGGGGAAGCAGATCAATTTCTCAGGAGAGAGAGACTTTACTTACATATGACTTGAAAAACCGTTTATTTCAAGTGACCCTCCAGACGGGGGTCTTGGGACTCATAATAGAGCCTTGAACTAAAGTGAAAGCAATTGAAAATGATATTTTTCTGTGCTTTTTTTTAATACAGACCCTCTGTAGGAGCTGAAGGTGCAAGTCTGAAGTGCAGCTTAGAGAAGGCCATTGTAATAGAGTCTGCATTGTGAGTAAACTAGGTCACCACTCATTCGATGCCCCCTTATTTATGGAGTTTTTACTGTGTACCAGGTACAGTGCTAAGCCGGAAGGATAAAATATGGAGCAAAACCAGACAGGACCCCTGGTCCTGAAGCAAGCAGTCAGTGAGAGCCCGACAGGAGCCAGGCAAACCTCAGGACTAGTGTGAGATTGCCCCAGGCCAGGAGCTACAAAGGGAGGAGTGTGGAGCTCCTCTGGGATGATTAGAGGGAGATCAGGGAGAGATTCCTGGAAGAGGTGGCAATTGAGCTGGGGCGAAAAGATGTGTTGACATTAACTAGGTGAAGGGAGACAGGGCAGGAATCCATCCACAGTCGGACGGTTGATCATAAACCAGTGAATACCTGTGCCTGGGTGAGACAGACACTGACCTGGGAGGAAGCCCATTTTTGTTGTCATTTACTTTCTTGTTTGTTTGTTTTTAACAAGTATTTCCACTATTTCTACCTCCAAAAGCTACTTCTAATAGCTATTGTTCACCAGGGATAATTCACCTATTATACACCATGTCAGTTGATTCTTACAAGTACCTTCGGACACACAGAGCAGCCTTCCATGAATGTTGGCTAGTCTTGTTGGTTGATATTAACTCCAGTTCCTTACAGAAGACAACTGAGGTTTTAGCTGCCAAGTGACTTTCCAGGTTATATAGGGAGGGAATCTGCTGTAGCCCCGCTCTCTCTCACTCCAATGTGAGCCTTTGGTCCCCTTGCCATTTTGCCCATTTCAAAGCCACAGCTTGTTTCGACCAGTTGATCCTATATGCATGGGTTTATTTCTAGGCTCTTTGTTCTATTCCATTGGTCTTTATGTCTGTCTTTATGCCAGTACCATACTATTTAGATTACGATAGCTTTTTAGTTTGATATAATCCCACTTGTCTAATTTGGCTTTTGGTGTCATATCCAAAAAAATCTTTGCCAAAACCAATGTTATGGAGATTTTCCCCTCCATTTTCTTTTAGGAGTATTTACAGTTCCAGGTCTTATGTTTATATCTTTATTCCATTTTGAGTGAATATCGGTTGGCCATATATGCAGCGATTTATTTCTGGTCCCTTTATTCTGTTTCATTAGTCTATTGTCTGTCTTTGTGTCAGTACAATACTGTTTTAATTACTTTAGCTTTGTAATATATTTTGAAATCAGGAAGTGTGATGCCTCCAGTTTTGTTTTTTTCCTCAAGATTGTTTTGGCTATTCATGGTCTTTTGTGGTTACATATGAATTATAGGATTATTTTTTTCTATCTCTGTAAAATATACCAATGGGATTTTGATAGGGATTTCATTGAATCTGTAGATCCCTTTGGGTAGTATGGACATTTTAACAACATCAAGTCTTCTAATCCATGATCATGGAATATCTTTCCATTCATTTGTGTCTTTCATCAATGTTTTTTCAATGTAAAAGCCTTTCACCTCCTTTGTTAAGTTTATTCCTAAGTATTTTACTCTTTTTGGTACTTGCAGATGGGATTGTTTTCCTAATTTCCTTTTTAAGTAGTTCATTGTCAGTGTGTCGAAGCACAGCTGATTTTTGTATGTTGAGTTTGTATCCTGCAACTTTACTGAATCGACTTGTTAGTTTTAACAGTTTTTGGTGAAGTCTTTCGGATTTTTCTATATATAAGGTCATGTTGTCTGCAAACAAGGACAATTTTACTTCTTCCTTTCTGATTTCAATGGCTTGTATTTCTTTTTCTCACTTAACTGCTCTGGTAAGGGCTTCTGAATAGAAGTGGTTGCGAGTCACATCCTTTCCTTCTTCCAGTTCTTAGAGGAAAAGCTTTCAGTTTTTCACCATCGAGTATGATGTTAGCTATGGGCTAAAGTATCTTCAACAAACAGTGCTGGGAAAACTGGGTCACTATATGCAAAAGAATGTTAGACCCTTACTGTACACCATACACAAAAATCAACTCCAAACGAAGCAAACACTTAAATGTAAGGCCTGAAAATATAAAACTCCTAGAAGAAAACAGGGGGAAACTTTCACAACATTGGTCTTGATAACGATTTTCTTGAATTTGACACCAAAAACACAGGAAACAAAAGCAAAAATAGACGAGTGGAGCTATATTAAACTAAAAAGCTTCCTCAATGCAAAGGTAATAATCAAGAGAGTGAAAGGCAACCCACATGAATGAGAGAAAAGATTAGCAAACCATATATCTGATAAGGGGTTAATCTCCAAAATAAATAAGGAATTTCTACATCTCAACAGCAAAAACAAACAAACAAACCAAGAAAATGAGTAAATCTGATTTTTCAAAGGGGAAAAGGACATGAATAGATATTTCTCCAAAGAAGACATGCAAATGGCGTATGTATATATATGCAGTTCAATGTCACTAATCATCAGGAAAATGCAGATCAGAACCACAATGAGACATCACCTTACACCTGTCGGGATGGCTATTATGAAAAACACAAAAGACAACAAGTATTGGTGAGGAAGTGGAGAAATTGGAAAACTTGCACCCTCGCACACGGTTGGTTGGCATGCAAAATGGGGCAGTTTCTGCAGAAAACAGTTTGGAGGTTGCTCAAAAAATGAAAACTAGAACTACCGTATGATCCAGCAATTCCACTTCTGGAATTTCGTCCAAAAGAATCGAAATCAAGATCTCAAAGTGGTATTAGCACCCCTATTCCTATTAGCACCACAGCACTGTTTACAATAACCGAGACGTGGAAACAGCCTAAATGTTCGTTGTTGGATGGACGGGTCAGGAAAATGTGGTGTATACATACAATGGAATATTATTCAGCATTACAAAAGAAGGAAATCCTGTAATATGTGACGACATGGATGAACCTGGAGGACATTAGGCTAAGAGAAATCAGCCAGTCACAGAAGGACAGATACTGCATGATCTCACTTACATGAGGGATCTAAAGGAGTCAAATTCATAGAATCCAACTGTGGAATAGTGATTGCCAGGGACTGGGGTGCCGGAAAGGGGGGTGGGAAGTTGCTATCAGTGAGCACAAAGTTTCAGTTATGCAAGATGAACAAGCTTGGGTCATACCAGGAGGCCTGCTGTCTGTGACCGCCTCCCATCAACACCATCCTCTGAGCTAGGCTTGCATCACCCCTGTGGGCAGAGGCAGAGCAGCAGTGGAAACGCCAGCTCTCCTGTGTGACACGGGCACATCACGTCATCCCACTGAGCCTTGGTTTCTCCATCTGTTAAATGGCAGGGGTTTTCTGAGGCTCCTGCAGACCCCGCATCCATCACTGTTCGCCTGGAGCGCCAGTGAGTTGCATTCTGGCTCCCACTTGAGAGAACTCCTTCGAGCAGAAACCGTGCCTTTTTTTTTCCTTAGCACGGTAGACCTCTGCACCCGCTGCACATCACAAGCTCTCAGAAGCCTCAGGTTAATTGAAATGAACTGAATTTGCTTCTGGTAGCTTCTCAGCTCCGCAGTTTCTTTTCGTCATCCTTTGAGGTGTGCGGAAAGAAAGGTCAGACAGGTGCAGGTTGGAACATTGACTGTCTCCCTTTCGACCTGGGATCTCCGGTGTATTTCCTAATTTCCTGAGGCTCAGGGGACCAAACCACACTAGGAATCGCAGCAAAGTCTGTAAGACACCCAGCCCAGAGTCTGACACACAGTAGGCACACAATAAATGTTAGACTCCTCACGCCTGCCAGGTGTCCTGAGTCCCCTTGAATAAAGGTGAGTCTTTAACTGGTACAAGATCTGGTTACATAACGGGTCCCTTTCCCAGCCCGGGAGTTGACCGTGCCTCCCAGAGGCGTTTCTTTCCAGTTGAGAAATGCAAATTCTCATTCTTTTTTCAAGTTCTCTGGAGTTAGGGATTAGAACACGGCCAGGAATATGAATGAGGTGTGAGTCCAGAAGCCAGGGCGAGGGTGGGAGGCTGAGCCGGAGGGAGGCCCTGGGGTAGATGGGATGAACTATTGCAATGGCTTGGAGATTCAAGCCGATGGACTCCTCTGGGAGGTTTATGTTCCATAGAAAATGACTTTTTGAAATGGCTCGTAGACGACCAGTTTCTAAAGCCCTTTCCTCTCTCTCGACAGACAGCTAGTTATGACTGCATGTGTCGGTCCCACTGCTTCCCCCTCCACCCCACAGGTGCCGCGCCCCAGTCTCCCATAGCACCTGCACGATCCTGAGGTTCTACATTTGCTTTAGAGACCTTGTCCGTCTTCCTGTTTAATGCCCGGGTTCCTCCCACAACATCTCTGGCAGGTGGTCATCAGGCCTCTCCTTGCTTACCTCCAGGGATGGGGAACTCACAGCTCACCCCTGAACACATCAATCAGACAGTTCTTTCTTGTGACGACCTGACATCCGATGCATCACAGCTGCTACCCTGGGTCCTTGTCTGGCTCAGGGACAAGGAGAAGAAGACCAACCCCACCCACATCCAGGCCTCTCCCCGCAGAGCACCCTCTCCTCTGGACTAAACATTAGCAAATACGAGTAGGGTCCAGTTACGTTTATCCAATGTAGTTTGAGCACCTGCTGCATACCAGGCCCTGAATAAGACCCAGCCTCTGGTATGACAGGTCATAAGCCTCACACCAGCATAAGCACCTGCCCAGAGCTGGTAGGACTCCGGTGATGACAGGGCAGTGGTGGCGGCCATTCACTGGCTGCAGGACAACCCCAACACCACGCCACATGCTCTGTTCCCCCAGCATGGTTTCCTGACCCTCTGAGGTGGGACAGCCAATGTCAGGACACTGGTCCACAAGAGACCTCCCAGCTCCACGTAACATCAAATGGCGAAAGTCTCCCAGAGATCTCCATCTCAACACCAACACCCAGGTTCACTCAACGACCAGCAAGATACAGTGCTGGACACCCTATGCCAAACAACTAGCAAGACAGGAACACAGCCCCACCCATTAGCAGAGAGGCTGCCTAAAATCATAATAAGTCCACAGACACCCCAAAACACACCACCAGACGTGCACCTGCCCACCAGAAAGACAAGATCCAGGCTCATCCACCAGAACACAGGCACTAGTCCTCTCCACCAGGAAGCCTACACAACCCACTGAACCAACCTTAGCCACTGGGGACAGACACCAAAAACAACAGGAACTACGAACCTGCAGCCTGCAAAAAGGAGACGCCAAACACAGTAAGATAAGTAAAATGAGAAGACAGAAAAACACACAGCAGATGAAGGAGCAAGTTAAAACCCCAAATTAAAAATACTCTAGAAGGGATCAATAGCAGAATAACTGAGGCAGAAGAACGGATAAGTCACCTGGAAGATAAAATAGTGGAAATAACTACTGTAGAGCAGAATAAAGAAAAAAGAATGAAAAGAACTGAGGACAGTCTCAGAGAACTCTGGGAAAACATTAAAAGCACCAACAGTTGAATTATAGGGCTCCCAGAAGAAGAGAAATAGAAAGGGACAGAGAAAATATTCGAAGAGATTATAGTCGAAAACTTCCCTAATATGGGAAAGGAAATAGTCAATCAAGTCCAAAAAGGGCAGAGAGTCCCATACAAGATAAATCCAAGGAGAAATATGCCAAGACACATATTAATCAAACTATCAAAATAAAATACAAAGAAAAAATATTAAAAACAGCAAGGGAAAAACAACAAATAACATACAGCTGAACTTTCAGCAGAAACTCTGCAAGCCAGAAGGGAGTGGCAGGACATA